>NC_048302.1:38571381-38871381 GCF_013100865.1 Trachemys scripta elegans | reverse complement strand
ACCTTCCTTCTCATTAACTTTACTGTGTGTGTCTCACACAGCAACATCTCCAGCAGCCAGCTGTCAACTGTTTGACTTACCAGTCGCTTCAACTGATTACCAGGGAAATGAGGTGTTCTAGTTGTGGACCAGGACACATTGTACTAGTTGCTGTTCAAATACAGAACAATCTCCCTAAGCAACTTGAAATACAGGTATAAGACAAGAAACAACAGATGGATACAGAAACAACGAGACAATATTGATCATCATGATAGGCTGCTGGTGTGCGGAGACCAGAGCCTAACTGTTGTCAAGTGTTTTGTCATCGTCTGCGATCCCTCGTCAAAGATGATTTCTTCCACAAGTTTTATTTTTATGGGTCCTTTGGTCATTAAGGAGTCCAATCACTGAGCCACAAACTCATTGGCAGAAGTTTCAGGTTATGTTGGAAGGCAGAGATGGGCCAAGATTGCTATAACAATCATCTGTCCTTTCTTTTCTGGCATTTTTCTGTGACCACGGCAAGGAGATTTTCCTCAAAAGTGATTGTTCCTTCTCTGACAAGTGTTCGCCAGAGAGCCTGTCCTAGGCTACTGTCTCCCAATGCGTGGTATTGATGCCACATCTCTTGATGTTTATTTGAGGATGTCTTTGAAGCATTTCTTTTGGCCTCCCAGTTTCCTTTCTCCTTTGGTGAGTTGGGCATACAGCAGTTGCTTTGGTAGGCATGCATCAGGCATGCACACACAGTGTCCACTCCACCTCACTGGTGCTGCATAATCAAGGCCTCAATACTGAAGGTGTTGGCCTCTGTAAGGACACTGATGTTAGTGAGGTCAGTCTCCCACTTTATGTTGAAGATTTTTTCCGGAGAAAGTGCTTGTGTTCCAGGTTTTTCAGGTGTTTTCTGTAAGTTACCCAAGTCTTTCACCCATAGGGTTGAGATTACCACTGGTTTATAAACTGAAACCAGTTGGAGAACACTTCAATCTCCCTGGCCACTCGATTACAGACCTAAAAGTCACAATATTACAACAAAAAAAGCTTCAAAAACAGACTCCAATGAGAGACTGCTGAATTGGAATTAATTTGCATATTGGACACCATTAAATTAGGCTTGAATAAAGACTGGGAGTGAATGGGCCATTACACAAAATAAAACTCTTTCCCCATGCTTATTTCCCTCCTCCCCCACTACAGTTCCTCACATCTCCTTGTCAATTGCTGGAAATGGGCCATTTTCATTACCACTACAAACAGTTCTTTTTCTCTCCTGCTGATAATAGTTCACCTTAACTGATCACTCTCCTTATAGTGTGTATGGTAACACCCATTGTTTCATGTTCTGTGTGTGTCTGTGTATGTGTGTGTGTCTGTGTATATATATCTTCCTACTGTATTTTCCACTACATGCATCCGATGAAGTGGGCTGTAGCCCACGAAAGCTTATGCTCAAATGAATTCGTTAGTCTCTAAGGTGCCACAAGTACTCCTGTTCTTTTTGCGGATACAGACTAACACAGCTGCTACTCTAAAAGTCTATTGTGTGTTCTGGTGTCATGGTTGTTGAACACAACAGTCGAGACAGTCTGCCAAAGGCAGGGCTGGCAAAGCGGATTCTGTGCTGAATCTCAATGTCTATGTATGCCCTCTGTGAGAGGTGGTTGCCGAGATAGGCAAAATGTTCTACATTTTCCAGTTCTTCTCTATCAATATAGAACTTCCCTGCTAGGTCTGATGATTGACTGGGAGCTGGCTGGTGGAGAGCTCTTGTTTTGACAATGTTTACTGTTAGCCCTAGTCTTTAGTAAGCTTCAGAGAAACAGTTATGGGCTGTTTGTAGATCCTCCTTTGAGTGTGCAACTACAGCACAATCATCAGCTACTGGAGTTCAGTTATTGTTTCTGATGTTACTTTAGTTCTGGCACAGAGGCGAGAGTGGTTAAAAAGGTTGCCATCAGTCCAATATTGGATGCCAGTGCCCTGTAGTGGACTGTCTTGGATTAGTGTTTTCATAGCTGCTAGGATAATGGAGAAGAGGATGGGTGCCAGTACACAATCTTGTTTTACGCCAGTTCAGATGCAAAGAGCTCAGCGGTAGAGCCACTTCACAGGATGGAGGCAGTCATCTGGTCATGGATGAGTCTTACAATGGTGCTAAATTTGCTTGGGAAGCCAAACTTTGACATGATTTTCCACAGAGCCTCACAATTTACAGAATTGAAGGCTTTGGTCAGATCGATAAAGGCCATATACAATTCCTGGTGATGTTCTTGATGTCTTTCCTGGATCTGCCTGGCTGCGAAAATCATGTCAGTGGTGCCTCGTGATGGTCTGAAGCCGCACTGGGACTCTGGAAGTACTTGCTCTGCAAGAGGGAGCAGGCGAATCAGTAAGATTCTATTAAGAATCTTCCCAGTGATGGAGAGAAAGGCAATGCCTCGATAGTTGCCACAGTCGGCCTTGTCTCCCTTTTTGAAAATGATGACGATGTTAGCATTACGTAAGTTGGCAGGGATTTCTTTGGTGCACTAGATTTTGAGGATCAGCAAATGAAGTACTTTCAGTACTTCAGCTGGTATGCCATCAGGACCTGGAGCTTTGTTCTTCATTTGCTTAACTGCTTTGCAGACCTCCTCAGGTGTTGGTGGTTTGGCAAGAGCTTCCCAATTTGGGTATGGAGAGATGGAGTCAATGGTGTTATCAGTCACAGTTGAATCTTGATTTGGAAGCTTTTGGAAATATTCCTTCCAGTGCTCTTTGATGCATTCGTTGCCTTTAAGAAGCATGCTACCCTCTTCAGATCTCAGCAGTGTGAGGCCACATGCGCTTCATCCGTACAAGGTCTTTGTCTCAGAAAAAAATCTGCATATCATATCTGTCAGTAAATGCTTGGATTTATTTTGCTTTGTCCTCCCACCATTTGTTTTTGATTTCTCAGATCCTCTTTTGAACCTCCGCTTTAAGCTGATGGAAAGAGCTCTGCTTCTGACTGGATAATGGATGATTCTGCCAGTCGCATAAAGCTTTCCTGTTCTGGTCCAGGAGGGCTGTAATCTCAGTGTTTTTGTCATCTAACCAGTCCTGATGGCAGCAGGTAGCAAGGCTGATGGATTCCTCATAGATGGTCTATTTTAGGACTTCCCAGTCTTCTTTGACGCTTGTGTTATCATTTCCAGGTATGCGTGGTCAGTTTTTCACTAAGGTGTGCTTTGAAGTTCTCTTGGTGACTTGAGGATTGAAGTTTTTGAATGTTGTATTGCTGTCTGTGTGATTTGAATTGCTTTCTGTGTTCTGGTGCTATCCTGATGGACATGACTGACCTCACCACACAGTGGTCAGTCCAGCAATAGTCTGCTCCTGGGTAATTTTGATGTCTTTTAGATCCTGCATTCTTACAATTACTTAGTTTAGGAGGTGCCACTGTTTTGAGTGGGGGTGTTGCCAAGATGTTTTTTACTTGTTGCTTTGTCTGAAGATTGTGTTTGTGATCTCAAGTCCATGCTCTGTGCATTTGCTGAGTAGAAGGATGCCATTGGAATTGGTCTTACCCACTCGTTCTTTCCCATTGGTGCTGTTCCATACCTTAGAGTCTCGGCCCACTCTTGTGTTAAAAGTCCCCTAAGGAGATTATCTTGTCTGTTTTTGGAATGGATGACAGACTTTTGTCAAGGTCAAGGGTTTTATAGGCCTCATAAAAAAGAAGAATTTTAAAGATGGAAGTCTTCTCTGTTCCTGATTGGAGCTTAGAAGCTAGCAGACTGCAGCAGGAGTGAAAGCAGTTCCTGTCAGGAAAAAGATCTTAACTTTTGTCCAGGCAGGGGTGGAGAAGAGAGGGACAAGAGGCTTGTGCGAAGAGAAAGAGCATGAGAAGATATTGGAGATGGGAAAAGGCATAAGACAGACCTAGAAATGAGGTAAGAAGAGAGAAAATGAAAGAACAGAAGGATGATAAACACACAAATCATTAGAAGAATAAGAAATAAGGGAGGACTTGGAGCCAGGAGAAGTGGGAAGAACAGTAGTAAAATATACAAAAAGAGCAAGGCAACAAGGGAAACAGAGTAAAGATATACACAAAGGATGGGGTATGGCAGGAAACTGTATACAATAGAGGTGGGAGAGACAAGGATGGGACAAAATGGCAATAAGGAAAAATGGTTTGTAAACATGTATGCTCTACAAATGGCATTGTTCCCTGCAGCCCTGGCAGGCACTGAGAAAAAGGCTTGTTCTGCTACTAAGGTGTCATACCTCAGAATCCCTATTTCTTTTCAGCAGCAGCCTGCTGGCCTTCGCCAAGTATACAGACTCAAGGAATTTGACTCCACTTGGCTATAATCTAAACATATTAGTGCACCAGCGTTTTGACAGAGGCTTCCGTCTATAGTCTTGCTGCATATGCAATGGAAGTCACTAAAAAGTTCATCATGCTAACTTACCAAGAGACCATGATACAGTTCTTAGAAGAGAATAGTCTGCCCCAAGGTCCAATGATACATTTATTGTTGGATATTTAGCTTTTAGTGCCCTCCTCTGTAAGTGAGAATTTGGCTCACAGAATGCCATTTGTCTCTGAAATCTATGTCAGTGAAACAAGCCTTTTTTATTTCATCCACCAATTCCTCGTGTTCAATGACTGATAAAGACCTGAATGCAGTAGAGGTTAGATGCCATCCCTAAGCATTGACAAGGCAAGAGTGAGATTTTGACACAATTATCCGGGCCTTTGTTGCCTCAAGATTAGGTTGACTCAGACCAGTGCTCATGATCTATGCTAGCTTCAAGTAAGATTGTTGGAGGAATTCAAGATGTCGATTTTAACTTATAAAGGCCTAAATGGTGTGACACCTGGTTTCCTGAGAGACTGGCCCTCCCTGTGATATACTGCCACAGTAGAGAACAGCAGTGGTGCTGAAACTGGAGGTCGCTCAGTAGAGGGAGCAGCAGGCAGAGCATTCTCTCTGAGGCGTCCTCTGGTTTTTTGGATAAGAGTCCAGATTTGTTAACCTTCTGAGCACACATCTTTGTTCCCTCATTGTTAAGGCTGCTGTGGATTGAGGTGGGGTATATTTATGGGCAGTCCTTTGTCTGTGCTTATGTTGTAATTTTTAATTCATGGGCTAGGTGCCCACACCACTCATGTATTTTAAATATTTGAATGAATAAGCAGATGGGGGAGGGGTGTCTTTATTATCTTGTTAAACTGATTTGTTTAACAATTTTCAGGGAGGATAAAGATCAGATCCAATTCAAAAGCTGATTTAATTATTTGTAAAATATTCTGAAGAAAGAAATTGGAAAAGCAAATAATCAAAAGAAATGTACAATCTTCAGGAGGACAAGTGTGGAGAAGATCAGACACTTGAAGCCTGGAAAAATCTTGAGCTGGAAACCTTCTGATGTGTTAATTTCTGATCTATGCTTCATTGCTCTTCCAAGAAACACCATTTTGCCTCCTGTTTAACATTGTGCCCTTTCTTTTTAGTGTAATGTAGTGTAATTCTTGGAGATATGTCAGGAGACATTTCACGTGGAAGTTGGGTTATAAACAAAGAACTAAGTTTGTAGTAATTGTGCCCTGTATTAAAACAGCTTTGTGTGGTACTAACATGAACTTGAAATCACAGTAATTAATAGACAAACCTAATTAAATGCTCTGTCACTTTTTAAACAAACTGTGAAAAAGGAAGGGAAATACATCTGGTAGCTGACCTTTAACTGGGTTTATAGTTTTGCATGATAGATTAGATTTGTATTCATGATGCAGTTCTATTATAAATGCCCTAAGTTAAGAAAATGTTGATAGAATTCTGTTTCTTACTGCACACCTAGCAGGGTAGAATACTTACAACTTTTAGGCCAGGCTGTCATTACAGAAAATGGAAGCTTTGGTGTTGACTTCAGTATGGATCTTATTTCTTGTTGTTTCACTGTTTCCAAACATTCATTCATTAACTTGTAACATGAAGTTTTTGTGGATAATTGTTTTGGCTTCTGAATAACAATGTTTTTTAGTTGTGACATGAAGATTGGTATTAGATGATACTTCAAGTTTATTGCATTCTTTTCTTTTAAAAAAAAAAAAGAAAAAAAAAGAAACCTTTCTTGATTTACATTCTATTGAAAAAATAGCTTATAGGACACCTACAGAGAACTCTTGTAACCCAATACCATGAAGATGGGTTACAAATGTAAAATTTTCTGTCAGTCAAATGACTTGTGAAAAATCACACACCCAGTGGAAACATTTGGTTTCTTTCTTTGCACTTCCTTTTTAAGATGTTTCTTGTTAAGATGTATTTTGTTTCTGTTCTAGGAAATTCTAGGAAGAAGTTGATGTGCTCTGTGTGCAATAAGAAGTGTTCCTCGGCTACAAATCTTCAAGAGCATCGAAAGGTCAGTAAGATGAAAGCTGACCCGCAGCAGTCTTTGACTTCACCAAGATGTAAGGCCAGGGAGCATGAGTCACTTGAGAGCTGCTGTAATACAAACTATTGGGTAGTCTTTTTCTTGGTTACAAAAGCAGTGCCTTTTCTTTGATTATGAGTATTTATTTTTGTATCTACAGTAGATGAAACCAAAACTCCTGGTTTCATTCTAATGTATCTTTTTTACCAAATGTAAAATTTCATGTGTGTCATGTTCACATTACCAAGCTCAAACAAAATTGTCTGCCCTCCCCCCCCCTTTTTTTGTCTGCAGTTCACAAGGAGGGAAGTGAATCCAAGTGTATTTTAGCCATTAAAGTAAATCTGTGAATCTCTCTTCCTATGCATAAAATGCAAACCAGTTTTGTCTTACTACCCTTTGTGAAAATAACATCACAGTCCTAAGGGTGTTGTATGCAATCTTTTTGAGTTATTTGGTTAGTATAAAAAGTTCCACTTCTCCCCTCTTCCCCCCCAAAATGTTTGTGCATAAATTGAAATAGTGTAATCTTTAATAACCTGCACAGAAGGAGTTAATTTCCTGAAAATAATGGAGTTAGTATAGAAATACAGGGTTATGAATATGAGATTCGGAATCCATTCTGTGCAAAGGAAGACCCCGCCAGATTAATTTGATAAATCACCAAAACCCTACATTTTAATGTTTCTACAGAAGCCTACATTTTAATGTTTATCAGATTAACTGTAAGTCTTTAATAATGTCCTAGTTATAATCTAAATCCAGTGAGGAAGTAGATGGTATCAATTAAAATAAGATGTTGCAAGGGGAGTGGTAATCCCTTGTACTAGCTTTTTCTGATTTGCTTGCTAGCATTAATGTTCTCCTGTACTTTTTCTTGAAAAAGCCTTACAAATTCTACCATGCCTTCTCAAACCTAATCGAAATGCATCCTATTTTGTTTTAGCATGGTACCCACAAACCATTGCACACTAAGGTAGCCATATGACCCTGCAAACCAGGAATGTCCCACTTTTGTAGGCATGTCATTGTTAGGCTAGTAGATAAGATCATTACTTTGTCCAAGTTGTTATAAATCCCTGCAGATCCTGCCAGCCAAAGGATCCATTGACAAGCTTTGCCTGTGACACTAATGGCAGATAGACTGAATGCCTATTCAGCTCTAGATCAAGCTTGTCACACATGGAAAATTACAATAGGTTAATAGGAGCAATAAGATGGAAAACAGTAGGGGAATTTGCCCAACATCTTAGATGTGTGTGCACACATGCAAGGAGTATAGGGAAGAAAGAGGAGGAACTGGCAGTATTAGTCCATAAAATAAATTATGACTTAATTGCATCACTAAGGCCTGGTCTACACTAACCCCCCAATTCGAACTAAGGTACGCAAGTTCAGCTGCGTGAATAACGTAGCTGAAGTTGACGTACCTTAGTTCGAACTTACCACGGTCCAGGCGCGGCAGGCAGGCTCCCCCGTCGACTCCGCATACTCCTCGCGCCGAGCAGGATTACCGGAGTCGACGGGGAGCACTTCTGGGTTTGGGACGCGATAAATCGAACCCAGAAATTCGATTGTCTGCTGCCGAACCAGCGCGTAAGTATAGACATTGAAAGTCTGTGGGTGAGGGTGAAAAGGGGAAAAAGCAGGGCCATGTCATGGCAGGGGTCCCCAATAGACTACCAAATCAGCAGGAGGAGGTAGATGAATTATTTCTAGAACAAATAACAGAAATATCCAAAATGCAAGACCTGGTAGTTATGGGAGACTTTTCCAATAGACGTCTGGGTAGTTAAATTAATACTCCAAAACACCAAATATCTAATAAGTTCTTGGAATGTATTGGGGACAGTTTCTTGTTTCAGAAGGTGGAGGAGGTAATCAGGAAGGCAGCCATTTTAGACTTGATTCTGAATAAGAGGGAGGAATTGTTTGTGAGTGTAGAAGGCAATTTAGATGAAAGTGATCATGACATGATAGATTTCATGACTTGAAGTAAAGGAAGGAATGAGAGCAGCAGAATAAGCAAAATAGACTTAAAAAAACAGAGTTTAACAAACTCAGAGAATTGCCAGAGAAGGTCCTATGGGAAGAAAATCTAAGGAAAAAAGGAGTTCAGGAGAGCTGGCAGTTTCTCAAAGGGACAATATTAAAGGCACAACAGCGAACTATCCCAATACGAAGGAATAGCGCAAATATGTAGGGATAAAATGAGAGGCTAAAGTACAAGGGAACTCACAAGGGACACAAAAGACAATAAGATGAGGTTGTATAATTACATTAGGAACAAGAGAAAGATGAAAGAAAGTATAGGTTCATTAGTTAGTGGGGAAGGAGAGTTAATAACAGATGACATCACGAAGACTGAGATGTTTAATGCCTATTTTGCTTCAGTCTTCTCTTAAAAAAATGAATGGTGATCAAATACTGAACACAATTAATATTAATAGCAAGGGGGAAGGAACTCAAGTCAGAATAAGGAAATAACAGGTTAAAGAATATTTAAATAAGTTAGCTGTATACAGGTTGGCAAGGCCTGATGAAATTCATCCGAGGGTACTTAAGGAACTAGCCGAAACTATCTCAGAACCATTAGCCATTATCCTGAAGAACTCATGGAGAATGGGTGAGGTCCCAGAAGACTGGGGACACGCAAATGCAATACTTGTGTGGAAAAAGGAAAATCCATGTTGGCTATTTACCCCCTAACTCACAGTGAGTAATACCCTTCCTCCACATGTGGTCTCACTGGCCCCAGTGGCACTGGAGTGAGGTAGCTCAATATGAGTAAGTTTAACAGAAGCTAGCCTTTTTTAAACTATACTCTGCAAAGTTAATCCACCTCAGGTTCACCTCTGCAAAGTTATTCAAAGGACTTTTGTCCTTTTTAATAGGCCAAATGAAGATTTCTGAGAGTGTCACTTTTTTAAATGAGGAAATATGATTTGTTGAGGGTACATAGACCTTGATCAGATAATCACAATTCTAAACATGTCTGACTTTTTAATCCCTCTTGATCTACCCTTGTAGGGGTGTGTGTGCAACCAAATATTAAATGAAACTGTTTCTGTGTGAAGTCATTCTTGATATAGGGAGAGGCAAAAAAGGCTTTTTTTTTCTTCTTCTATGTATAGAAATATTTCCCCCTGTTTAATTACCTACTAAGACCGCCACTTTCTTTTTAGGAGAAAAGCAAATTGTGTATAACAGAAGTTCATAAATTGAAATCAGACAGTCACATGGAATTAGAGAGCAATCTAGACTCTGATGCATTAATAGTAGTCTACTCTAAAGAAAAACAAACACTCTTCTCCTGAAATAAGGTGTCTTAAATATTCGGGGAGGAATTGCTATATTGTGAGGAGGCAGGTCTGTGGAATTATACAAATCTGAACTTCAACCCCAGAAGAAGAAAAACCAATGAAGCTGAAACAGAATATAGTAAAACCACATGAATCAATAGGGAGCAGGGATTATGGAATTTATCTGGATAAACAAGAAATTTTTCAGTACAAATGATATCCACTGAGGGGCATAACCTAATTTTGGATAAGAGTTTTTTGGATAAATAAGACTTTTTTGTCCTGTTTACATTGAATAATATGTAAATGGAAGGGCGTGGAAGCCTTGTGGAGTATTATAACTGGGTTTTAGACAATTAAAATATTTAATTTGCTTCAAAATACAGTCATTAGTGCAGCATCAGGTCCAGTCCAGGCCTTAGATGATTGCTTGGACAGATCCATCCTGTTGCGTGCACATACACCTAGTAGACTCCAATAGCATTTCATATTTATTACGCTTTTTGAAAATGATTGCATGTGTACTCTTTTGTTAGAGAGACATGGTGGATGAGGTAATATTTCTTCTTCTTCGAGTGATTGTTCATGTCCATTCCAAGCAGGTGTGTGCATGTCACGTGCACGCCAGCCGGAAGACTTTCCCCTAGCAGTGTCCGTAGGGTCGGCCGTGGCGCCTCCATGGTGCCCTATATAGGGGCCTGCCGACCCTCCACCCCCTCAGTTCCTTCTTACCGCTGGTGACGGCTAGCTGGAACTTTGCTTGCTCTTGCAGCAAGCATAGCAGTGTCCCAGTCTCGGGCCCATCCAGGGTAGCCCTACCATTGATCAAAACGATAGCTGATACGTCCCGCACTTTGTGGCAGACACCAGCTTTGTTGGCCCCTACGGCCAAAAAGACAGAGAGGCTGGTCATGGATGCGGCCACCCAAAGGGAGCGTCAAAGGTACCAAGGATCTACACCGAAGAACAGGGAGGTCAAAAAGTTGGACCTGTGTGGCAGAAAGGTGTACTCAACAGGGGGACTACAATTACGTATAGCCACATCTCAGTGTTCCACCCAGGAGTGGAAGGTGGTTCAGTTTTCGCAAATCCATTGGTTGGTCGCTTCTTCAAGGGCCTGGACAGACTGTTCCCGCATACTCAACAACCAGCACCGGCTTGGGTCCTCAATTTGGTCCTTTCTGCCCTCACAGGGCCCCCCTTAGAGCCCCTGGCTACGTGCTCTCTGTTATATCTCTCATATAAGGTCGCATTCCTAGTGGCTATCACCTCGCCAGGAAGGTGTCGGAACTCAGAGCACTGACGTCCGAGCCTCCATACACTGCCTTCCACAAAGACAAAGTCCAACTCAGGCCACACCTGGCGTTCCTTCCAAAGGTGGTCTCCCAATTCCACATGGGTCAAGACATTTTTCTCCATGTGTTCCACCCTCAGCCACACTCCTCCGGCACGGAGCACAGGCTGCATTCCCTAGATGTTTGCAGGGCCCTGGCATTCTATATTGAAAGAACCAAACCGTTCAGGAAATCAACGCAACTCTTTGTTGCCATGGCCAACAGGATGAAGGGACTCCCTGTCTCATCACAGCGGATCTCCTCATGGATCACAGCCTGCATCCGAGAATGCTACGGTCGGGCTAAGGTGCCTGCCCTGCCGATCACGGCCCACTCCACAAGGGCACAGGCCGCCTCCGCGGCATTCCTGGCTCAGATCCCGACACAGGAAATATGTAGAGCTGCCATGTGGTCCTCAATCCACACATTTACATCGCACTATGCCATCACGCACCAGGCCAGAGACGATGCAGCCTTCGGCTGCACAGTGCTCCAATCCGCAGTGAACTCCAACCCCACCGCCTAAGATCAGGCTTGTGAGTCACCTGCTTGGAATGGACATGAACAATCATTCGAAGAAGAAAAAACTGTTACCTACCTTTTTGTAACTGTTGTTCTTCGAGATGTGTTGTTCATGTCCATTCCAATACCCACCCTCCTTCCCTTCTGTCGGAGTGCCGGCAAGAAGGAACTGAGGGGGTGGAGGGTTGGCGGGCCCCTATGTAGGGCGCCATGGAGGCGCCACTCCAGGGGGCGCCAGGCTGACCCAACGGACGCTGCAAGGGGAAGATCTTTTGGCTGGCATGCACCCACCGCGCACACACCTGCTTGGAATGGACATGAACAACACATCTCGAAGAACAACAGTTACAAAAAGGTAACCATTTTTTACTGGATCAACTTCTGTTGGTGAGAGAGACAAACTTTCAAGCTCTTTTTGTTATTTATAAGCCCATGCTTACTGGAAATAAATGAACTGAAAATATTTTTGCAAGGTTTTCAACATTTATTTATTTTTTTGCTTCGTTTCCATATTGATGAGATTTAAAATGAATGTGATATTTTACATATTTACATAATCTTCATTCCTGTGTGTTGTCTTAGTGATAAATGTTGGTTCAGAGGTATGAAGATTTGATTTTTGAGACACACTGTTGTTCAGCATGGGATAATTAAGAAAGAAATCACAATATCTCCATGAGTATTAACATAGCTACTAGCTAAGAAATAATTACAGTCTGTTAGAGATGTTCTGTATATCTAAGATGTGTGATCTTGTTTGAGACACATATTTAATTATCATTAAACACTCATTTTGCAGGTTCATGAGATCTTTGAGTGTCAGGAATGTGACAAGAAATTTATTTCAGCTAACCAGCTAAAACGCCATATGATAACTCACTCAGGTAAAAAAAAAAAAAAAAAAAAAAACCTGTGTTTTTTCATGTATAGTGGAATTGGTCCTTGAGGTATATTGCCTTATGTTATTTTTTTATAGACGTTTTGATGGATTCTGCAGTGTCTGGGGCTGGTGCAAGTAAATCTGGTGCCAGCTAACTCTCTTTGCACCAGTGAAAGATCCAAATTTAATGGTGCCAACCTCCTGTTCCTGGCAACTTCTTCAAGCTTCTCCTTCAGGCTAGCTGGGATGGGAGAGTGCAATGCTATGGGGTTTGGAGAAGAAATAACATTGCTGCTTGTTTTGTGTAGGGGTTTAGGTGTCTAAATGGTTGAATGGAAGGGGTGCAGAACTGGGATATGACCCAGGCAGGACTGTGATAAAAGGAGAGACATTCAGTTTTTCTAATGGACTCACGTTATGAGCACAGAGCTCCTAGTCAGAATAAAGCAGTTTATACTCCACACCATGCAGTAGACCACACATTAACATATCAGCCTGCCTGATGTTTGGTTGAGCAGGTCACTGTGACTGGCAGCACCCTCTGTCTGCAGGTCTGGCAGTATTATATGAATTGGCACTGCCAGCATTTTTGATCTTTGGAACCTGGCGTTTCTTAGTCTTTCATCCAGTAATTAGAAACATCAACAAACACAATGGAGGCACAAACTTGGTTATGTCAAATACATTAAAGTTTAAACATGCAGGATTTTGTAACAGCGGAGCCTTTTAATATATCTGCTTTCTTGGTTGCAACATACTGCAATCACATTTATTTTCAAATAAGCTTTATCCAGAGGCTTTTAGCTTATTGATGCTTTTGGGTGAGACTACAGGGCTTGGGTTTGAGTCACCAGTTCAAGCAGAAAGGCTTTTGCATAGCAACTTTTGGTTTTTGAAACTAATATGATATGTATATTGTTAATTAACTTTTAAAACATTTAAACTGTCATGTCCTCTTTCACATTTGTAATCTGGAAGCAAGCTTTTCCTCTTTGAAGTCATTTTCTTTTGATTTAAGCTAATTAATCAGAATTTAGTGTTAGCAATGATTATTGCAAAGAATGTGCCAATTTCTTGAGATACACCATAGCTCATCTTTTATGAAGTGACTTAACTGTCTAACATAAAGGGCATTAGATGTCTTTCTAATTGGTTTAATCTTAATTGGGTTGACTTAATTGCAAAAATCTCTCTGAGGAGATGACTGTCTCTGCCTTTCATCTTCTCCCCCTGTATAAACAGGAGATTAAATGTCCCCCACTCATTTTCTGCAGAAAAACGCCCCTACACCTGCGAGGTTTGCAATAAGTCCTTCAAACGACTTGATCAAGTGACTGCACACAAAATAATACACAGTGAAGATAAACCTTATAAATGCAAGCTTTGTGGAAAGGGATTTGCCCACAGAAATGTTTACAAGAATCACAAGAAGGTAAAGCACTCTGCTGTTGTTGTTTACAGGTCTGCCAGCCTCAGATATGCAGCTATTTTTCTTTTAAATGGTTGATCATTAAGCTCTGGCATGCTTATAAACATGAGATTAAAGTATTAGAAAAATGTATTTTCTAGTGTTCTTTGTTATAACCAAGATCTCAAGATAATAAATGAATTCCAGTAAGATACAAACAAACACACACAAATGATTCTTCTGCTAAATGCACTGAATAAATCCCTATTTTGATTTTTCTGGTTTGTTTTTATATGTTATCAAGTCAAATATTTATCTAATCTAAAAGGTCTTCAGTTTTTGGCTTAAAAAAGAATGATCATATTTGAACAAAATGAGCAATAATGCTGCTGCAGTCATTGCTAATCGTACTTATCAGGAGATACTTTCAAACAACAAATTATTTGCATGTGGTAGTGTTAAATAATACATTTCTGAAACAGCAGAAGAAACACTACCTTGAGAACATACACATGAAGGGAAGCTCTACTTCGGTTAATTTAAACTCAAATCTGCCTGTCCTAATTTCTGTAATGCCTGTCATTACTTTTAACCCTACGTTACATTTTCAATGGCAAGGCTACCCATGACTGCTGCTTCAGGATTACAAGACTGTAAAAAAAATTATTTGGCTGATTTCCTGCCCAGTCTTTGGAACCCCTTGCTTTCCCCCCTCCACTTTGATGAAACTGATATACCCATACTTATAAGGTTTTCACAGTGTGGCTCATGTTATATGCCATCTGGGAATTTGGCACAGGATCTTTGCACCATCTCTTGTACTTTCAGACATAAATCATATGAAAGTAATAATAATGTCTCTTACAGGATGAAACAGGGATGACTTTTTCCCCCTTAAAACAGAACGCATGCACAAGCATGCTGAAAGACAAGGCTAACTGCCATATATATTATGATCATAACTTGTGTGTAACTTCATTTAAAAAAAAAACAGCAACCAAAAAACAAGACCTTACCAAGTGGATAGAGTTTTATGAAAATTCCTGAAATACATAATCTGGGCAGCCACTTCTGTATCTAAAAACTAAGAAAATCTACAGATTTTGTTATGATAACCTTCATCTGATGTCCAGTAGAGAGTTTTGCCTGAACTAAGAACTTCAGGATCAAGCAAGAATAATGAATGAACTGCCTTATCATTTTGGCCCCATAATGCAACCCTTACTTAAGTCAGTGGCTTTGCTCATATATCTAAAGATTCTATGAGTAAACCTTGCAGGATCGGATCATATATTTGCTGAAGATTACCGATTCTGCTAACCGAGAGAAATATGCAAACTTTATAGTTGATTATCTGGTAAATATCTTGTTCAGTTTTTGTTATAATTATTCTCACACTTTGCAATAATACTTATTTCTTGAGTCTGTGTGCTAGTAATGCAGAGAGTATCTTAGTCCCATTAGATAAAGACAGTGCACAGAGAAACAAAAGAATATAAGATCTGTACATTTAATGACACAGCAGCAACAAGTCCTGTCAACCCCTTCAAGTCCAAGCAATTTACCTTCTTTAAAACACAGTAAATCCCTGTGTACATTGAACAAACGGTGTGGCACAAACTATATGATAGACGGGGTACTAGTCTATTTGTATGGCCATGATTTTGAGAGGACTGCACTATGCACAAGAGGCAGAGGGCTCAGTGACTTGTTGACAATGTAGTTATCCCAATAAGATGGAAATTTAAAACGTCATATCATCCCACTCCATCATATTTCATTTATGCTTTTTTATCATATTTGTGGTTTTGTTTGTTTAAATCTACAGCCTCCTGATGGGTGTGTGTGTGTGTGTGTATAATCCTATGGGAATACTGTATCTGTTTTATTTTCTTTGGGTGAAAGTAAATGTTTGCACCCAAATCGGCCGACAGTGCTTTTTCAGTTTCAGAATACTTTTACTATACTGAAGCAGCTTGGTTATAAATGTGCAGTAGGAATAATGTGTGCTATGGTTAAAAAACAGATAAATAAACAGTATGTAATGGAAAACATATTTTCAGTTTTGAAAAACCTTTTTGGCTTTTACATTGCATCTAGCGTTATACAACAGACTTTCATTTATAATAAGAAACAAGATGGAAGTGTTTTGCCCTCTTTGAATTTTATATGTATTATTTGGATGAAGATTTGAGTCTTTTTGTTGTTGTTGTTTGTTTGATTAATGTATAGAGGATACCTAAGCTGGTGTTGTGTGGAAGTGTCAAAATAAAGTAGTACTTTCAAACATGGCTCAGGTTTTGGGGAGTGCTGCCCACTGTGCAGTTTAAGACTGGGCTTTTCAAAGAAGCTGAAGAGAATTAGGTGCCCAACTTTCATGGAACTTCAGTGAGAGGTGGGTGTTAACTCACTTGGGATAAGTCTACACAGCAAAAAAACCCACCACACGGTAATGAATCTCAGAGCCTGGTCAACTGCCTCGGGCTTGTGCTATGGGGCTAAAAATAGCAGTGTTGACATGCGGGCTTGGGCTGGATCCCGGACTCTGAAACCCAGCGAAGGGGGAGGGTTTTGGAGTCCGGACTCCATTCTGAGCTCAAATGTCTCCACTGCTATTTTTAGCTCTGTGGTTCGAGCCCTGTGAGTCTGAGTCAGTTGACCCAGGTATGAGACCTGCTGCCATGTTGTTTCTTTTTTGGGTGGGGGTTATTGTTTTTTGCAGTGTGGATGTACCCTTAGGCTCCTCTGAAAAGCCCAGTCTACATAATTAAATAGGCATTTCTGTGGAAGAGGAGACCAGTAGTATTTAGGGGAGGTGAACAGTGTTGGAATTGTGCAGAAGAGAAACCTTGTTACCTTCCATGATGGAAGGTCAGACTTGACGAAGGTGGGCATACAAATTATTTTTGTACCCAGAAGTGTCTGGCTTTGTTTCCCCCCACCCCTTCATTGCTTGTTCGCTACATGTCGCTAACGTTGTCAGGGAAGAGAATGTGAAGATACATGACCAGTAAACAGTAGTAACTCAGTAGATACAAGATGCAGAAGAGCCTAGAGCTAATCAAGGGATATTCACTCAAGAAAAGACAGAGAATCGCACTGATGGCACTACGATGGGGGTTCTACTAGAATAAGCAGCTGTATGCTGGGGTTGAGAATAGAATTCCACAAGACCCGTGCTAGCGAAAGCTTCCTAGGGAAAGTTCCACAGCAGTCCTTTCCCCAGCTGCCTTGGTCTCATCACCCTCCAGAATAGAAGCCCAAGCCCTTTTAGAATTCCAGTGGCTAGCTGCAACCCCCCTGGCAGAATAAGAGTTGTAGGTGTGTTGGGTGCCACATCCTCCCTCTGCAGACTTTCGAACACGAGGTGCCCTGTGCCGGCCCAGATTCTGAATGAATCAAGTCTATAGTATATGCATTTCTATGCCATGCAAAACACTGGAATGTATAAGCAATGGTTTCCTAATAAGGACAAAATTCAAATGAGGGAAATTTATTTTCAAGCATCTCTGCCTGTGTTGCACTTTCCTCTATTTACATTGCTGTGTGAGCTGCACTAATGCAGTAAAATGCTTACAGATATTCCCAGTGTGGATAGACCTTTTCTGTGCTGATACACTTTCAAAAAACCTGGGTTCAGTCATGTATCCAAATTTTCAACATACCTCAAGGCTCAGTTTGCCACTGACTTGTAGAAAAGAGCTTTGGATAACAATTGAGTGGATCAGATACTTTTCCAAGGCCCTGATTCAGCAGTGTACTCAAGCCTGTGGATAGGGCGCTAGCCTAGGACTTTCAAGACCCATGCTCAGTGTTGTGCTTTGCCACCAACCTTCTGTGCAAGTCACTCAGTCCGAATGTGCCTCAGTTATCCATCTCTAAAAATGAGGATGATAATACTTTCCTACCTCACAAGGGTATTGTGAGGATAAATACGTTAACAATTGTGAAGCACTGTGAGGTCTCTGGATGAAAACTGCTATATATTTAGCTTTATTTAAACATGTGAATAGTCCTACTGAAATCAATGAGACTACTCACATTGTTAGTATTAGGCAGTTGCTTAAGTACCTTGCTGAATCAGAGCCTAAACCAGTAAATGCAGCCCAAGGAGTACTGTAAGGATAATGGGCACCGTCCTTTTGACTGCAGAAACTACAGGTCTTGGTGCTTGCTGCTTCAGCTTGCTCCCAGTGAAGGTCAGCTGCATATGAAAGCAGCTGCAATCTGTTACATTCAAATTAGGGGCAGCTCCCCATGTGGCCATCACCTGGTGTGTGTGTTTGCGGGGATGGGGGGGGGAGGGAAATTGGATATATGATAGTCTACACTTGTATGATTATCTCCTGCTCAGTGTATTTGCTACTGCATGTATATTAATTGTATCTTTTCAAATACAAAAGTTGAAGTATTGTATACAATATACTGTGTGTGTGTGTGTGTGTACTATTATACAGTATTTTGTGTATTTATTATATATAGTTAGAAGTAATTTTGTAACAGCAACTAAAGCCTTATTAGTTGAACCTTCAAATTTCATGTGAGCACAACAAAAATACTAGGCCAGTTTTCCAATTTGGAGTCTCCTACTATAGAACCCATGTGCATTTCTAGCAAACCCAAGGAACTCCTGGTGTGTGCAAGTGAGCATGTGAATGTGAGAAGTGTTTGATGATGACAATGATGCATTCATCTCAAGGTGCACTTTCGCATCTATTACACATTTAGGTATTAGTCTCAATTATGAGGCTTAGAGACAGTTGGGCTCCTATACTGTAGCTAAAAGGCCATATATGAGAGAAGCTATGAAGGGCTTTTAAGTGACAATGGAAGGGTCCTGCAACCATAGAACTAACAAAACAAAAAAGCATTCTAGAGTAGGGTGTTTTGGAAAAGAAAAAAAAAAAGTGGCTTTTGCGCTCGTGAAAAGTGCCAGATTGACAGCCCTGGAGACTGAACCCTTCTATTTATCCACAGAACAGGTACAGCACAGACAGCAGCACTGCAAGCTTCCCCACAGTGTCTCATCAATGTGTCTCAACCCTGTTCTGGAGGAACCACCTATTGAGGTGAGAAGGTAGTTCAGTCTCTTCACGCCCAGTCAATCCTTGGCCTCTCTGCTGAGACTGCCAATAAGGATATCAACTAATGCTAATTATGATGTGAACCACTAGGAACCAAACTGAAATGATCAATTTATTTTACGTAGCCATTTGATGGTCATTCAGTGGCCTTTCTACTATATGTGATTTAGGCTGGATTTGAGCTACAGACTGAGGTTGAAAGCCTCTGTATCCCATTTTCAGTCATTGCACTGTCTGAGCCATCCAGTCTCAAGGCACCTTCTTAAAGGTACCCCCTCTCTCTTGTGGACATACACCAAGAAATAGGTGTATAGTAGCAAGGCTTTGTTCTTTAATAACAAACAAAGGAATGTTTGAAATAATAAGTATCTAGAATGAAATCATCCTGTGCTGTTTTATTTATCTAATCAGTTCTGGCTGTGGTTTTTGTAATCCACTACAGATGGTTATTAGTATACTGTAACACAGGGATTGGCAACCTTTGGCATGCGGCCCACCAGGGTGTAAGCCCCCCTGATGGGCCAGGCCGGTTTGTTTGCCTGCTGCGTCTGCAGGTTCGGCACTCCAGGCTGAGGGATGTGCTGGCCACTGCTTCCCGGAGCCCCCATTGGCCTGGAGTGGCGAATCGTGGCCAGTGGGAGCTGGGATCAGTCAAACCTGCAGGTAAACAAACCATCCCCTCCCGTCAGGGGGCTTACCCTGGTGGGCCATGTGCCAAAGGTTGCCAATCCCTGCTGTAACATCTTAGTATTGCTAGTCATAAGAAAGGACATTTGCGTTAAAAATGAATGTGAGTATGTGATCCAAAAGGGCTAAAGGCTGCATGTAAATAATTTTACCGCCCCTTTTTCCTCCACCACCTCCTGTTTGTGGTGTAGCTATGAAAGTCTTATGATGTTAGGAATTTCCCTGCTATGAGGAGAAAATAGATTGTGCATTTATGTACTATATTCATGTTTACCCTCAGGCTATGAGATTCACTGTTTAATATACATAATTTTATTAACCATAATCCCTGTGTGTGATAAAACACTTCCAGTCACTCCCCTTTCCCTTGGGGCACAATAGCTTTCAATTAAGGTCCTTGTGCGCTAAATGCGGTATTTAGAGACTGATTCTTTAAAACTTCCCTTTATCAGAAAATTATAGGCAATTTGGTTAGATAACATATTGTACAGCTTCATTTACTGGCTATAGTGGGATAGTACTTCATTGCAATAAAAAAAACAGAGGCAGTGATTTGAAATTTACAGAAGTAGGATAAAAGCTGATTCTTTCACAAGCTCCAGAGGTCAGCATCAGCAGCTATGAAGTTTGTTTACAAGATTCAGCCAAGCTTCGCTTTCCATCTTGTTTATGACTTTGATGTGACTATTTCAGCTATGATGAATTTTTACTGGGGTAAGCAAATACTTCTGTCTTCTGTTTCTAATTAGCAAATGAAGCTGAGACAAGAGGATGGGGATAGGTTCTAGATTTGAGAGATTTTATTTTGCTAAATTTTAAATTGGTGCCTTGAGAATAGGCAGATCAGCAGTGGGCTAAGAGTGGACTGTAATTAACAGAGAAAATGTGCTTTTGAGGGTGCACTTAATTTTGATGACGTTATGTATTATTTGGTGAAACAGCAAATTCTAGCTTGTAGCTTTCCTTCAAAATATAGGTATTCTCTTTGTATGTGTACACACAGGCAGACACAGATGAGTGCACGCGCACACACACACACACACCTTTTACATAACAGAATTCCAAGGATTTGTGGTGTACAGCTATTTAATAGCTGCCAAGTTGTCTTGCAAAGTTCCATTTAAATGAAGCATGATGGTTATTTGAATCCTTTGTCACCTAGTATGTGGAACTGCCATGATGTCTTCTCTGAACGCAGCCTGCTAGGTTAGCTACAATTATTGTAATAACGCCTAATTGATTTCCCTGATCCTTCCCCCTGACTCATTCTCTTTCATCTGCAGACCCACTCTGAAGAGAGACCATTCCAGTGTGAGGAATGCAAGGCTTTGTTTCGCACCCCATTCTCTCTGCAGAGACACCTACTAATACATAACAGTAAGTGCTAATTCAGAGAGGCAATGGGCTTCATCAGTTCACATCACTGACTTGTGGGAGGAAATGCACTGTTACACAATACAAAATTAAAGTACATTCTCGTTCTGTCTTGCTCCCGAATACACTAAATTATGTTCAGTTATTATAAAGGTTCATCCCACAAGAGCCAGGAAATTCAGTAAAGTCTGAAAGTTTACCCTTGACGATTCCTGCTGCACAACATGGAGGCTACAGATAATCCAGTGTTGTTCCAAAGTCCTTTGGCAAAGGACTTCTGCATCTTCCAGACTAAGTTGTAATATTACACTCATTTATATATGGGGAACTGAAATCCCGAGAACTGAATGACTTGTTCAAGGTCACATATGAAGTCTGTGTCAGAATTGGGAACTCATGCTATAGCTTTTAAGTCCCAGTCCAGGCCCTTAGCCACAAACCAAGTCTTTCTGTCAGCAGCATAAATGCTAGCAGACTAGACAAGTTCCTATGTCCCCTTTAGCCTACAAACTATGGCCTCTTGGACCTGTATCTAGTCTTCTCAATCATTGTTAAGAGACTTTGCCTTGCTTTGAGGTTTTGGGGCAGAGGTGCCCTCTTTACCTCTTCAGCAGAAGACAGGATTTAGTCACTTGTGACAGTCTTAATTTCTTTTATATTTTGTTAAATGTGTTAATTAAAAAATAGCTTTATAAAAGTGTATGGAAATTTCTCATTATTTTACTACTAAGTGAATATGCATTAAAGAAATTTTTGGAACAATGTTTTTTTAAGGCTTTCAAAGCTGCTCTGATCTATTGTTTCAGTGAGTATTTAAGTTTGTAGAATCTTGTTCTCCTGATACCCAGAATGCTAAAAATCTTTATTCAATGTATATATACTCCACTGCATAGAACCCCCTTTTTAAAACACTAATTTAGGGACTGATCTAAAGCCCATTGAAATAATTGTTTTCCATTGACTTCAGAGGGCTTTGTCTCCCCTCCCCTCCAAAATATCCAAAAGTAGTAATGCACATTGAGTTACAGGCTCTTGTGAATCTCCACTTAAAATATATCTTTTGGTTTTTCACATTCCCGGAGCTCAAAAATATTCAAAAATTCTTTTTGGTTTGTGCTTTAAACATCTTTGGGGGGGGGGGGGGGGGAGGGAAAGGATAAAGCACACTTTTATCCCAAGTTTATTAAAATAAATGTTCTGGCTCCTGGCATCAGTACCAACACAACTTTATCTATTTATTTATCTATCTGTCTATTTATTTATTTATTTATATATATATAAAGCAAACTTAGCAAAGTGAAAGTCATCACTATCATGTACTGAGTCAGAAACAGTTTAAATACAAGATAGTGGCTAAAACAAGGGTCCCTACTGTTTTAAGAGCAGAGCTTGTATTCCAGATAAAGAACATGAAAACTCCACCCCTTCTGACCTCATCCTGATATTCACTATGGCTATGGCCATGATTATGAGCCTGTCATTTATTTAATAACTCAGAAATAACTGAGAATCATAGGCATTGTCATATTAGAGCAGACCAGTGGTCCCTCTTCCAGCACTGAACTATATGTGCTGCTTCCAAGGAAAGAGCAAAACCAAACCAAAAAAAATCCACCTAATGTTACAGTTTTACAATGCTGTGTCATCGGGAAGGAATTGTGTGGTAAACTTCTTCCCCACTGAGCAGTAAATTCAGGAAAGCCTGGAAAACTCAGAATTAAAGCATAACCTCCATCATAAATTCCATCTAAAATCAGTATGCAAATTGTACACAGTGTTGTTACTTTAAAAGTGGGGTATTCTGCAGGCAATGGTATCTAGCATAATTAAACGTTTAAAAAATAATGTTAAATTATAACAAAAATAAATATATTTAATAAAAGAATGCCTAGAAGTGCGGTTCCACTCTGAAAAGTGGATCTATGAAAAATGGTGGTATGGGGTTTGATTTTATATATAATTTATTTATTTATATTTTTTTATCTTTCAAGATTCCAGATCAAATGTGTTTAGTTTAGACTTCCCGCTGTCCCCAACTGCCAGCTCTGCAAATTCAATCTGGGATCTAAAAGTAAATAAGAATTCATCCCTATTCTTGCATATCACTGCAAGATTACTAGGTCCTGCATGCTAAATTATCAGGGTGCATTTGATTTAAATCATGATTTAAATCACTAGTCAGACTCAATTTAATCACGGATTTCTACATAATAATGTCAGCTAGGTCATGAGAAGCATAAAATATTGGCTTCTGCGGCTAACTCAGTCGTCTTCACCTTCATTTTCCTGTTTGTTCATAATCTGGAAAAGAAAAACAAGCTTTCCTGCTGTTTCAGGTCCCAAACAATTTCTCAGTTTGGACTGAATAAGTCCAAAGGAAGAAAATATTCTTTTACACTGGCAGAAGAAGCTACTGCTGTTAAAAGTGAGATTATCACTTCAACAGTCTCTGAATCCAAGTGCTTAAGTGACTTCCACCAGTTCACTAGTGTGACTTTCTTTAAAACATCATCAGCAAACATATATTTCTTGAATGGTTCACCCTTAGCTCTGAAATTTATTATAGTTGGCATTATGGAGGGATGATTGCTGGATATCCATGTCATAGCCAACTCCTCTTCTTCAGCAGTTAAGGTTTGACCTTGGTACCGAGTATTGAGAATATTTGCGAGAAAAAGAGCTGGAGATAGTGCTTGTCCCATTTGTTTTTTTTAATGCTTGTAATTTATCTCTGTCACTGCATATTTCTCTTTTTAAGATCTCACTCAGTTCCAAATTCAACAGCATCAGCAATAAAACAGCTATTTCCCTGCATTTTGTTCAAGGCTACAGAAATAGGCTACAGGATACTCAGCATGTGTTCAACATTTCTCTTAAGCCCAATGTTGAGAACTTTGGCTGTGACAGTGCCATCTATTTTTTTTCATGATTTTGTTCATCAGATTAGGCCAGTTCTTGATATAGTGCTCAAAACAGTCTACTACTGAGTTCCATCACACGTCTTGTGGGAGAGTTAGCTTGGTTCCTCCTACTTTTTTTCAGAGCAGCTGCTGCAAAGTGGTTATTACGGAAGTATTTTGCAATTTCAACAACATTAGCCTTTATTTCTGACACTCTGAAGCCTTTCGCTAGGAGATGAATCAAATGAGCACTGCAACCGTATTTTATTAGCTTGGGACTCTTCTAACTAATTTTTTCTCATCTTAGATATATTTGCAGCATTGTTTGTGACCAAGCTGCGTACGAGACATTTGAATTTTTTTTCATAGTTTGTTATAGCTTTTACTGCTACTTCTTGTAAGTATTCTGCTGTGTGTGCATTTCCTGATGTATCAATTGTTTCTGTAAGGAAGACATTTCCTTCTTTTGTTGTCACACACACACACATACGACAGGATCATTGTGGACATTGCTCTACCCATCAAGATTCAGGTTAACAATTTTACCCTGTAGACCTTTTGCACACTACTCAATTTATCTTTCATACACTTTATCCAGCACTTTATCTGTTGGGTGGACTTAATGATCCTGGTCTTAATGATTAAACCATGTTAATGAAGTGTGGGTTCTCAATCATACGGAAAGGAGAGTTTGCATAAACAAACTGGGTAATTTTTTCATCAATTACCTCTTTTTGTAATCTGCTGGTTCTTATCACAAACTTATCTATGGCTGTTTCTGGATGATGGAGATTTTTTTTTTTTTTTTTGGCTACAGGTGATATACTGTGGCTATGTGACGTACATAATGTGACTGAAACACTATCATTGGCAGATAACTCTGAAACTATAGAAATTGATGGTGATCTTGAAGGTGGATAGTCTTCAGAATCCTGTATGTTGAGGATGGATTCTCCTAAACAAAATATGTCAATGCAGTATTATTACCATACTGCTCATTTAGTATTACTCATTGCATTCACTGACACTCAGTACTGCTTTAAAAGTGAAATTGTAAAAGGAAGATCTGCCTATTTCAGTTATTTATTTTTTATCACAACTGCATCTCAAATGATAGTACCATAGAGTAACAACTATATTTTTTGCTCCAACATGAGAATTCAAGAATAATCCAGAAGGAAGACAGGCAGTCCTTAAGAAAGAAGTATGAAATAAAAAAGTTTACCAACCTGACGATCGTGCATGTTCAGACATGTTCCTTTCATCATCTTCAACTCAGCTTCCTCCTGAGAAGGAACACTTCTCATGATGAAAGAACAGGAGTATTTGTGGCACCTTAGAGACTAACAAATTTATTTGAGCATAAAGAAGTGGGCTGTAGCCCATGAAAGCTTATGCTCAAATAAATTTGTTAGTCTCTAAGGTGCCACAAGTACTCCTGTTCTTTTTGTGAATACAGACTAACACGGCTGCTACTCTGAAACTTCTCATGATGTTGTTTCATTTGCGTAACCAGGCCTTGCCTTTCTTTGTTGCACTGTTTGCATTTTGCACACATGCCTGTCTTATCCACAGGTAGAGGAACTTCATTAAAATAATGGGGGGAGGGGTATCTCAGTGGTTTGAGCATTGGCCTGCTAAACCCAGGGTTGTGAGTTGAATCGTTGAGGGGGCCATTTAGGGATCTGGGGCAAAAATCTGTCTGGGGATTAGTCCTGCTTTGAGCAGGGGGGTGGACTAGATGACCTCCTGAGGTCCCTTCCAACCATGATATTCTATGATTCCCAAACTGGGTCTCTTTTACAGCCTGCTGCCATTACAGGTTTTCCCTTCTAGTGAGAGAGTGGTATGGTAGATCTCAAATCAATGAGGCTATTCTCAGAAAGACCTCAAGACTTCTGGAATATGCTGCTCAAACAGTTTCACTTTTGTTTCTACTGCCTGTCCTTCCCTTCTCACATTTATCTCCAGACTTCTTCTCCTTGTTCAGATCTATTCCGCTCTCCCTCTCCCCCCACATCTTCTATTCGTTGAACTTTTTGAAACTTTTTGCACTTTTAGAGAGAGGTAAGGGATTGACTCTGTGTACACAAATTTGCAGAGGGACAGTAGGGTTGATGTCTGTTATTTCTCACCTCTATATATTATTTATTTAAAAACATTTTTGCTGTTAACAAGCATGTTATCTCTAGAGACACAAATCCACAGTTTGAGAACTGCAAAACTAAGCATCTCTGATGGTATCTTCTAGACTTAGCACTGAGTCCCATTGGGTAGATAGAAAGATTAACCTAAATAATTTATACAGAAGCCCCTGGGACCCTATAAGATTGGGTCTCTAATCCATGAACCATTGGAACTCATTTACAAAACTTTTCTTAAACATTAAATGAATATATTGTCTCCATACTACGGAATTAGAATTTATAATCCCTATTCCATGATGAGACATTATAGCTCAAAGATGTATCTTAATTAAAAATATCTTTAGATAGGCTTTTTCCTCTTTCCTTTTTCAAAAAAATCCAATTTAAATAAAAAAAATCAGATTTTTTTTAAAATCATTGATTTTTGTCCACTCTGTATATTATGCTCTCACTAACACTTGTGCAACCCTTCTGACTTCAACAGATTTACACCAATGTAATTTATAGATTTTTAGTAATAATTCTGTTGATAATACATGAGAAGGAACATAATCCGTGTTACGCACCTCCAAGCCAACGAGAATTAAAGGGAGTGAATACTTACTTTGGTCACTAAAGCAAGCAGGTAGGACTCTAAATATGTACATATGTACGAAGATCCACTGAGCAAGAAGACCCAATTTTTACATACTCACTTTCCAGAGTACAAAACTACACTTGTAAAAACCTAATAATAATAAAAAATTAAAAAGTTCTTGCTACTGCGTCCAGCAGCAGAATTTGTAGGAGTAAAAGTTGGGGAAAGTTTCTCTCCAAAAAACACAATGAGGCCTATGCTCCTTATAATCTGTACCAGAAGGAGAGCACAGAAATGGGCATAGCAAAGCCCATGAGGTGTGATTCCCATGTAAGCCATTCAACACGATCAGTACATCTGGGGGAAAGACATTTTTGGATCTATTATACCAGTGCTCTATTGGGTCCCTGTTTTGTTTTTGGATGCAATTATAGGTACAGATTTTGCATGGTAAAGCTCTGTGCAGTTTGGGTTCTAGCTGTGTGAGAAACACTCCCCTCCCTGTGCACTGTCACAAGAAAGTAAGATGCATTTTCACTTTTATTCTCTAGCTTTGACTGCCTGGGCTAAAGGCAGAAAATTTTGATTAGTATGTTTTTAATTTTAAAATTGACTTCCTCTCAATCTAACAGAGCCAAAGTCTGTTGACTTGGAAATAGAGAATGGAAATACTTTCTCCATTTTGTATGTATGAAGTGACTTTTTTTTTTCCCCAATAGCTCTAGAGCATAAGTAGTAGGTGGAAGAAATTTGGTGGAGAGTCCATAGCCTGCAGACATGCTTTACAGTAGTGAAAATAGATTGTGATTTATCAAAGTAATGAGGTGTTGTAAAATATACTTTGTGTACTGTAAAAAAAAAATACTATGCACAGTGGATTTTTATAATGCCATCTTTTCAAATGTATCTAAGGGATTTAGGTGCATAAGTCCAATTTGAAAATCAGTTATACTAGTGTTCCTAAGTCCTGTAGGGGCTTTTGAAAATCTCCTCCATAACTGTCTACCAATGTTCTATTGCTTTGGCGCAGGAGTATGTTGGTTAGGAAAGTTTTCCTGTGTCTTTTCTGTGATTAATGAAGGTGTGTTGTGAGGCTAAATTGATTAATAAAGTAGAGAAAAGTCTCTAAAGAAAGGAGAAATTCCCTATTCAGTACAGTGTTTGGATGGCATGCAGTTAATGAGGTATGGGGCCACACACTGAATAATTAGGCTTAGAAAAAATTATTGAATAGTTTCTTTGTTCACTGAGTGCTATCCATCTTGTACGTTCTGGCTCTTACTCTGCGTAACACTTAAAAATACTCACCCACGAAAGCTTATGCTCCAATACTTCTGTTAGTCTATAAGGTGCCACAGGACTCTTTGTCGCTTTTTACTTAAAAATATGTGCTTAACTTTAAGCTTGATAGTAGACCCATTGACTTCTGTGTGCTTAAGTGCTTTACTAGATTGAGGTGAGTACATAGCACCTAACAGGATCCATTAAGGTCTTTTGGGAAAAAAAAAATAGTACATAGTCTATGCAATTAAAGACTGACTGTATCATAAAGTGTGCACACAAAGGGACAGAGTTAAGGTTCTGTTTGCAGCCTCAGTTTTGGCATTTCTAACTTTTGGGTGCTTCACTTTAGAACTTTAAAAGAACATTAATACTTTTTTAAAATGGAATTTGTCATAGAATTGTTATATCATTGTGGAAATACTGAAGCTGACTGGAGTGATTACATTTAAAAGTGTTTTCAGTATTTTTTCTTTACTGAAGCAGTAAGAGCTTGCAGATTACTTTCATCAGAATAACAACGAGGAGTCAGGTGGCACCTTAAAGACTGAGAGATTTATTTGGGTTTTCGTTACCCATGAAAGCTTATGCCCAAATAAATCTGTCAGTCTTTAAGGTACCACCAGACTCCTTGTTGTTTTTCTGGGTACAGACTAACACGGCTACCCCTCTCATATTTAATCAGAATGTTAATTGACTTCACTTCCACTTAACACAGGGAGATGTTACTAAAGGAAAGGGATTCCAAAAGAGACATCAGCCATGAGTTTTAAAGGTTGAGAATGAAGAATTTCATTAAATATTTTGGTGCAGTTTTGATGTAAAATCTTGTCTCCAGTTACTTCAGATGATGGTGCTTTTGCTCCCAACTGCAAATCAAATACATTTTTTAACGATTGATGTTACTGGGAAGCGAAACTGAGGCTGAAGGATGATGCCTAAGTGTACTTGCTGAACCATTAAAAAAAGTTCTAATCTTTATTGGCTCTATGGGTTGGATAATGCTGCTTACCAGAAGATAATAGGTACAAGATCTATTTCCATGACCAGTAGAGTCTGTTTTGAGCGAGGACTGTTGCTAATGGAAAAATGAAATGTTTCATTTATAATAGTTGTGTCTTTAAATAGTAATGTCAGTGGAGAGGTGGATTAATTTGGTGTCATCAAAGTAAAGTTATGCAATAAGGAAATGAGTATATCAGCACCATTGGCATGTACTATCAGATTGGTCTTTACCCAAAGACCATTGAAGCAAACGGGAGTCTTTCCATTCATTGGCCTTTGGACTTAGCCCAGAATGCACAAGGAAAATGGAATCCAGTGGAACTGAGATGGCTGTATTGTCTAATAAGTGGTATTGAGAAAGTATCCTTGCTAGGGTTCAGGAGCCTGCAGATCAAAAAACTGAATTGGGAAGTGGAAGGTCCAGGGGATAATGACTTCCTTGGACTTTTTCACTTTGATTGCTCTTTTGTTTTTTATTCAAGTGCATGGAAGTTACTTCAGGACAGATGCACCTTGAATTCCGTTTTTTTACCAAGATTTTGTGGGCGTATAGCTATTTTAAATATGAAGGGTTTCTGAATGAATTTCATTTTACAGATCAATACATAGTAATATACTTAGCAGGAATCTGAAATTCACTTCTATATTTAAGGTAATAAGAACAGTAAGATTTTGTAACTGTTTACCTCCAGTTTCACCTTCTTGGATTTTCTTATCAAAAATTTTGTGTAGATTTTCATAATATGATACTTCCTCTCCTTTATTTTATTTTCTTTGATGACAATTAAAATATCATCACTGGCATCTGAGTTAGCATTCACAGAAATGAATGAGGCAGTTCTAATCTTAATCTCAAAGCTATTGTTAAGGATTCTTTGCAAACTCAAGCAGGCATCTCTGCATCAGTTATATACACTTATCATTTTCAAATTTTTCTTTGCAACCATAATAGCTAGAGACGGTGTTGGGCGTGCTGCTTTTCAGATTAGATATAAACCCAAAGGTCCTGACCACTTGTGGTCATTCAAAATCATTCACTTTTGGCAAGGGTAGAGAGGTTAATCCCAACTTCCTGGCTAAATTATTTGGGTGATTACATTCTGCTTTCTTAAATTGAAATTTATATTGGATATGGTGTTCTTTCACTTCTTGTTCCAGGGACATGTCAGTTCAACTTCCTCTACGTGGCAGATTTATACACAGTGTTCCCTTTCTCAAGGGATTAGAGAGTTAACACGATTCCTGACATTAGTTGGTGTGTTTACACCTTGCATTTCTATTTTTTAAGGTGAGAGGACCTTCAAGTGTGATCACTGTGATGCTACCTTCAAAAGGAAGGACACATTAAATGTTCACATCCAAGTTGTGCATGATGGACATAAGAAATATAAATGTGATCTGTGTGACAAAGCCTTCGTTACACCTTCAGTGCTTAAGAGTCATAAAAAAGTGAGTATAATCAACTCCCCTGCATTTTCATTCATTTCCTTGTTTGTTTACCCTCAAGACTGTGTCTAAACATAATATCCCTCAATGTTCCTGTATGGTGGTTTTTTTCAGTAAAAAGTTATCCGTTATTGTTAACAAGAACAAACATAATGTATTGAAATAAGCAAACTGGGATTGCTGGTGGCATCCAGAGTTTAAGAGGTTCATAGGTAAAAGTCCTTTCTAAACACTCCAGCATTGGGTGTGTAGCAGAGGTGACTTGTTGCACTGCTCTTACAGCACTCCTATCTACCAGTCCATAGAGCGGCATTGGTGTCAGCTATAGAAGAGGCCACTTGCTCACCTTCCTGGCCAGAGGTAAGGTGTCAGCTTAAGTAGTTGTTAATAGGAGTGAATGTGGAGAAAGTAACTGAACAAAATGACCAGCCACAATAAATGATCTCCAGTGCTGCCACCAAATGTAGAATGAGAGAATCTGCTAAAAAACATTGTGTATGTATTCTTAACTTTACAGTTTGAATTGGCGTGTGTGTGTGTGTAAAACAGAAACCGTTATAACTTTTTTTTTATAGATTAATAGCAAAACCAAGTGTAATTGTGGTATTTATGTACAGCAATTTAAGCGGGAGACTATACGAAGCACTGTTTCTTTACATTATCATTAGGTTCCTACCAAATTCACGGTCCATTGTGGTCAATTTCATGGTTATAGGCTTTTTAAAATATTACATTTCCTGATTTCAGCTATTTAAATCTGAAATTTCACAGTATTGTAATTGTAGGGGTCCCAACCCAAAAAGAAGTTGGGGGGTGGGGGATGGTGTCACAAGGTTATTGTAGGGGGAGGTTGCTGTACTACTACCCTTTCTTCTGCGCTGCAGCTGGCGGTGGCGCTGCCTTCAGAGCTGGGCAGCTGGCGAGCAGCTGGCTGGGAGCCCAGGTCTGAAGGCAGAGCTGCCGCCAGTAGCAGCACAGAAGTGTGGCATGGTATGGTATTGCCACCCTTACTTCTGCGCTGCTGCGTGCAGTGCTGGGCTCTCATTCAGTAGCTGGTTTCAGAGTAGCAGCCGTGTTAGTCTGTATCCGCAAAAAGAACAGGAGTACTTGTGGCACTTTAGAGACTAACAAATTTATTAGAACATAAGCTTTCGTGGACTACAGCCCACTTCTTCGGATGCATACAGAGTATGTAGCTGCCACTCTCTGGCTGCCCAGCACTGAAGGCAGCGCAGAAGTAAGGGTGGCAATTCCACGACCCCCCTAAAATAACCTTGTGACCCCCCCCCCTGCAACTCCCTTTTGGGTCAGGACCCCCAATTTGAGAAACTCTGGTCTCCCCCCGTGAAATCTGTATAGTATAGGGTAAAAGCACACAAAAGACCAGATTTCACGGGGGGAGACCAGATTTCACGGTCCATGACGTGTTTCATGGCTGTGAGTTTGGTAGGGCCCTAATTATCATGCAAGTGAGTTTAGCATTGAGAATGCTTATACAAACTAACTACAAAAGGGAATTTAAAGTTTGTTGCCATTCTGTCCTTATGTTGTCTTATGGTCAGTGCTTGTGTGTGTGTGTGTGTGTGTGTGTGTGTGTGTGTGTTAGCACACACCTTTCAGCCCACCGCATAGCCTGGGCTTGATCTCAGACCTCTGAATTCTTGAACATAGTGGACTGTTTCATCATCTTAGCTTTGTATGGCACCAAGCACACAGTCACAGATTACAAATAGTAATGGGGCCAGTTAAAGAGAGAATGGATTTCTTTGGTTGTTTTTTTAGTTTTTTGTTTGGGTTTTTTACAGTTTTAACCTTTACTTAAATATATTTCAGTGCATTGATGATCTGTTTTTTAATTTACTGGTATCTGTTTTGAAGTCACAGTTATCTCATTTACTCACATTTAAATACATCTTGTATTACCATTTAATATGTATATTAAAATATTTAATATTTATATTACAATAATGCATAAATGAGAAAATAGTATTTTTTAATATTAACCTTTGATGGACATAGTAGCAAAATCACTGGAACCTTTCCTACGCTATAGCTTCCACCATTGCTACTACCAATGAAGAATTACGGTTATGAAATTGGCTTGTTAACACAAAGCTAGAGAGCATTACTGAAAGAAAGCTGCAATAGAAAAACACATCTATAAGAAGGGACACTTGTGAAAACTGGTAGATGATGGGTGTCTTATGTTTAAGCTTTTCAACAAAGCTGGGGATGGGGAGTTTGGAGAATTCTTGTTCCTTTTCCACATTTAATCTTTTAGTTCTTCCTCTTGTTTCTGGTTCCTTTTTCTTTCTGCTCCATCTCTCCCTCTTTTTGGGATATGCAAAGGACTAGAGCATAGGCAGTTGGCCTAATGGTCACAGCTGGGCTGGTGTCCCCAAATCAAGGATGGCCATGAAGTGTAGTCAGCAAGCAGGGATCAGAGTAATTGCTAGAGGCAGGATTGATAAGTGAGAGTCAGGGTTAGGGTCAGGCTGGGTCAGAGACTGGAGATCAGCAAGCAAAGTGAGATCTGAAGTCACAGCAGGCCAGAAGTCTGTGCGGCTGTCTGGGCAATTTTCTGGGAAACCGCCAGGATTACATAGTGGGCATGGGCCAATCAGAAGGCCACAGGATGCTATCACTAGAGCTCCTTTAGGCTCCGCAGGAAGTACCGCCCAGTCTCCACAGTACGCCTCGGACATGGCTCTCTATGGCCTCCTGCTGGCAATGTGGGAATGTCAGCTGTCCCAGGCTCTGCAAACCTGGGTTCTAGTTCCATGGATTCTCACAAGATGTGACTCTTTAGGATGTGCCTATCAAACATTAAATCCTGTGGCCAGCCCTGCCTCCTCAAGAAAATGGATGCTAGATTTTTGTGAAAAAACATTAACAAATTTCACCCAGTGCTTATTAGTATAGTGTGAGTATGTGGGGATTTTTTTATGCTTTTGTGTTGATGCTGGTTTATAGTAATTTGGTTATGATTAGTAAATGAAGCTCATTTGCTGAAAGCTTCACTTCTAATTTACTGTATTAGAGCAGATTAAAATAGTAGAATAAGATATTAATTCTTTGGAACAACGATGATCTGCTCTTCCTCCGACAAAGATCATCATGCTCATCAAATGGCTACTTAATTAGATTTTTGTTTGAAACTGCATTACTTTGAGATACCACAACAAAATGGATTGCTTTCAATATCTCAGATTGATTTTTAATTAGTAATGATATGTTGAGTAAACAAAGTACATTAAAATTGTGGTCTCCTCATCAAGAAAACCAAGTTTGTTTTACAATCTATATATTTATTTTTAACCACAATAATACAGAGTGTAAAATCTAAAAATAATCTAAGTATTTTTTTCCATTTTTTCTTTGTTTTAATGAATGAGACAGAAAATGTGTGGAAAAAGAATTTGTGACCTCTCTCATCTACTACGTATCATCAGGGTTGTGTGTGATTTTTTTTGTTTTTTGTTTTTTGTTTTTTTTTTTGAGAGTACAGGAAAAATTTATTTTTAAAATAAGATTGTCATGGAATGCTACAAAAATAGCAGAATCCACCTATAAAAAGATGGGCCTAAGAGGGATAGGGATAGTTTATGCTGCCACTGTCCAATCCTTTATGCATGTAGCTGTTCAGCAGACTGGAAACCCTGATCCCTTTATAGACACTGTTCAATTGCGTAGAGAGTTTGAGGGTAGATCAAAGTTGAGCTACTTTATTCTCTTTAATATATGCTATTATGTCTAAATGTATAGAAATAATTTCTAAAAGGAAGATTATAAACAATAAATATTTAATACTTAACTTTATTATTAAATTAATAGGATTTAAATACATTAATATACTTTATACTATATAATATTTATGTAAACAAACTTAATGTAAGGAACAAATAGAAGGGTCTTTAAAAAACACTTCTGGGGACACTGTTTACCTAAAACACAGTGAGCATATGTTTATAGCTGTAGTTATGAAAATGCGAACTTGCCCTTAACACTGTCAAAACATGACGGAGGAAATAAGTCATTCCTATTAGTTATACACATTGCTAGAAGTTTTGTGGGATAACCTGACCAATCCATTTCTTCCCTTAATCAGCCCTTGCGTCTAGTATTATGCTTTGAAAGAATGTTACTCCTTGATATGCTCAGTAGGACTGATGAATGATGGAACTCTAGTCCCTCTTCCAGGGGACTTCTGAGTTTCAGGTTCTCAGAAAAACAATGTCACCACATCCTTTCTTGAGCTGCAGGGAAATACAGTATCTCAATTGCCTTCTTTTCAACTGGTTTCTTCCTGTCTGTTACCTAAGGAGAACCTCAGACTTGCAATTCTGTCTTGGCAAAACAATGCCTTCATTCAGAATGTTCTTTAATTTGTTGGTGTTATCCCCTTCACAAAGCGTTATGCCAGCTCTTTTTCTTTAATTTTGTACATATGCAGTACTTGCTAGAGCGAGGCACATTGTAAGCATTTGTTCATGTACACCTTCCTTGTCACACTGTGCACTTCTGTATATGGCCTACGACATCTCTGCTTTCCAGTTGTAAGCAGTTTTCAGATGAAGATGGACATCCTGCAAACTATGGAATGGTTTTGTTTTGTGTAACTAATTCCCTTTTGAAGACTAGAAAAAGCTGCCAAACTCCTTTTCACCCGTGACTGGTCTCAGACACGGTTTGAACACAGGAGTCCAAAGGTGAATAGCTAGTGTAGAAATACAGTGTGCTCCTTAGCTTTTCCTTTCTTATGTAACTGTTTACAAATGATCAGTCATTTCTTTATTAAGGGCCCCATGCAGGAAGGTGCTGAACCACTTAACTCCCACTGGAATGAGTAGGAGACACGGCCACTTAACAAATCCCAGGATCATGGCCTATAAGAGATGCCTTTGTGACTGTTGTTTTTTGAAGCTTTTGGTTTATTTTCTGTTATCTTTTCTATTAAAAGATTAATTTTAATTTCAAATGCATCTCTTCAACACTGATCTGAAGTCCTTTATTAAGTCTTTTTACAGGCAAATCTCCTATTCAAGTTCATAGGAGCTTTGCATGTGTAAGACCTGAGAAGTGACTTCAGAATCAGACCCTACTGTATGGTATGTATCTTTCTGTTTTAAGTTTTATACCTTCATTTTAAAATAGCTGAGATGGCAAGTAGTATAGAATTCTGATCCGCACACTAATATGGTTTGTGGAAAAAATGGAAAATGTTAAGGATGTAAATATAGCATACAAAATATCTTGTATACTTACAGATAATGGCATCTGTTTCTTTTAATTCCTTTTAACTGAATTTCTGAAGCTACAAAAACATTTCAGAGATGTGCTAATGATGACAGAATTTAATTAGTCTTAATTCTTATATTTTCAAAGTTTGAATGAAATGGTAATAGTTGCTCCTTCTTTGATGAATATGAATCTATGCTGGTATATTTGTGCATTTAGATTTGAATACGTATAATTTATATAAGAACTCTGATACTAACTATACAGTGATTAATGTCATATAGATATTTATATGTTGCACATACACACACTTTTATATATTTGTGTGTGCATAAATATATATGCACGCAGAGACATAATTATATATGAGTCAACATTTTGAAAAATGGCTTCTAATTTTGTGGGCACAATCATATGTCCCTCCTCAAAAGATACAATTTGTGGTTGCAAAACGCAGTTGCTTTGTGTGCAAATCTGAGAGATATCTGTCCAGCTTGTGCTCATGCAGATGTTTGAAGTAATTGTGTCTTTTATGGGTGCAGTTAACGGTAATGAAAACTGTTGGTACAAATTTACAACATTGATGTCTGATGAAAGATATTTCTCATAATTTGCATGTAACATTTGTTTTAAAAGCACATTAAATCCTTTATTTGAGAAATATAAATACTATTGTCAAACCGAGGTCATTGGATGATGATTTTTGTGTGTGTGTGCAACGTTGGTCTAATTATGCAGGGGAAAATCCTGAAGGGTCTACCAAGTGATAGCCAGTAAAAACACCATATGAGATTTTGAGAGGTTACATAATAATTAGACATGGACTAAGCCCTTTGTCTAAAAGTGCCTTCCCACAGCCCCTTGAACTTGGAGGCAATTCAGATCTCAATCTAGATCTAAATTTAAGCCCATCTCTAATAATAACTTTGTAACTGTTACCTGGTGAATAAAGTCCTTTTGACAGCTGAACATCACTCTACAATGTAGCCAGGACCTTAAGGCCCAATATCCCCAAAGAGAACCGTTGTCCTAACTATAAATCCCGCCCCCCCATCCAAACTAGTCCTTTACCTTCTGAAGAACTTGGTTGATATGAAAAAGTGTCTGTCTTATTGTTATCACTAAGTATTCTGTGCATTATAAAATAGAAAATTGTGTAAGAGTCAAACCTCCAAATTCTAAAGTTTTTACTTATTCCTCACATCAGCAAATATTCCTTTGAACTCAATGGAGTTTTGCTGCAGTAAGGACTGAGTGAGAACTTCAGGGCATGTGACCCATAATTTTAACAGTTTTTATTGTTAAGATAATTTTAAAAACATACTCTCATTTTAACCCCAGATGACACTAAGAAGTTAGATCTAAGAAGCCAAGTTAGTCCCAATGAAGGGACTTATTGTTCTTTATTTTTCTTTTCATCCACGTGTATTAGTCACACAAACTTGAATGGAGAATTGATCCATAGTATATCTAAGATTCAGATTGCAGGGTTTTTTTTTTTTTTTTTAATGCTTTCCTATTAATTTTCTCTTTTCCTTGTTGAGAGATCCTTCTCAGGATGAATCATAAGATCTGAGGAGCATAAATATCAAATTGAGTTACTGACAGGTTCTGTGTAAATAAATACCAGACTTTAAACTTATTCCTAAAAATATTTTTTTTAATTAAAAACTAGATAACTAGTTTTTATTTTAAAAAACGAGAAGTACCTGTCCTTTATCCCGTTGGTCCCTTTGGTTCATTCTCTATTGTAACCACTACCATTTTGTGCTGCTATTACAAATAAGACTGGCCATTTATTTGAGCAACCAAGAACTCCTGCGGAAGTTATGTATTGCTTCAGGGAATCCTGTGATTTTTGGTTCTTTGGACTGAATTAGTAGTTGTCTATCTGGAATCCCCCAATGTTGCCATAAAAGATATATAAAACTTCTAAACAACCTTATCCTAATCAAGATGGATTTAACATTCATATCCCTGGCATCATGGAGTGAAAAGTGCATGTTTGTTGGATTTTGAAACTGTATCCCATTTACTTTAACTTCAACTACAGTATAATGCATACCATGTGAGTTAAGGTATTTACTGAAGAATAAAGAATATATAACTTTATAATGCTGAGGATTTTTCAATCAAAATGAGCATTAATTTCCTGACCTGTGAAGAATTAAATGCAAAGTTTTAAAAACTGAATTTGTCAGTGGGATGAACAGTTTAGTAATCTTACCTCTGCTATCCCATTTGAAATAAAGTCAGTAATCCTAAATGAAGAATGTTAATGTTTTCAAACAACTCCCCATAGACGGGTAGACACCATCCTGTGTGTATACAATTCAGTAGACAGATAAATCTTTATTCAGAAAAGAAGGCTAGAGGTAGCCCTGAGATGGCTAGTGTTCAGGTTATTTGTGAGGTAACATGGTGATGCTCACTTTGTAACTGCTAGATGGAATCCCTTTTAATTCCAACAAAACATATGTTCAAATGGTTCAGCCGTTTCATTGTGGGAAGAGAATCAGTTTGAGCTTATTGACTGTTTTCTGCTTTTTCAAAATTAATATTTTGATGTTACCTTTTATTTTTGTATTGAAAACATTTTTGTCTAGATATTCCTGATATTATGAGTAGTAAATACACAGTTTAGACACAAGTACAGTCAAATAACTTCAAATGACTAATTATTACCGTCAATAATTGGTAAAGTAAAAAATTAAATAAGGGCCAGATTTTGACATCCTTACTGTCTTTGAGTAGTACCTTCCATCATGAGTAGTCACATTAAGTAAATGTGCTTACGTGTGGAATAAGTTGCTGTAAATCAATCTGTGCTGTTAGTTTCAGCAACATAGAATGTTTAGAACCAAATGGGAGAGCATCTTTTCCAGGTTAGTTTGAGCTATACTGTTAGACCCCAGTTAAGGAAAACATCCATATTAACATTAAGCACATACTTAAGCACATGCTTAAAATGCTTTCCTGAATTGGGGCCTCAGAGCAATATGTGAAAATCTGCAAGAATCCAGGCCCACAGCTTTCACTGCAAAGTAGTCCTTCTGTTACCTTTATGCTCAGGATGGTAGTTTTGTTCCTTCAGAATAGTGTGCAATATACCAATATGACATTCTAGTCATAAAAGGACCAATTATACAAAGGTAGTGAACACGACCTCTAAAATTCTGAATGATCTTAGTTCCCATTGAAGTCAGTGAAAGTTACAAATGCTCAGCATATCACTCAAGATTGGTTTTTATAGTTGATAGGTAAAGGTATTGGCCAGTAAGTACAGTCTTAACTTTTTGATTCTACTGTGTTTCTATGCTGATGCATTTGATAACATTAAATATCTCACTAAGGCTTTTAATAAGTAAAGTAAACATGGAAATTGAATTTTTAATCGTTTTAGGAATAAAATTATGGGGTGGGGCAAAGAGACCCCGAGAAAGTCATGTGTTCTGTCTGTGTATGACTGATAGTGAAGTTTATAACCTTAATTAGATTATCAGTCACATTAAATTTAAGAAAACAAGTTAGTGTTTTCATGGTAAAACGTATCTGATAATAAAATACAGAAAAGCTGAAGTAAAGAAATTTGCTGCTCTTTCAGATAATGATGAAAGCAGTTTTCCCAGGAGAGGAGTGTGCTCTTCTATTATCCACAGGGAATTTACTATACGTGTGTACACACATGCACATATCCTTTTGACTTTACCATAACTAATATTTTTCTTATTTATACAATAAAAATATTAACTCTTATCTCTGTAAACCTGGCATATAACTGTTAGGAGTAGGAAGCACAGTCTGAAAATATAACTGCATACAAAAATAACTCCAAATAACTATAATTTATTGTCTACAGTATTGCCTAAACATGGCAATCTGTATTTTTCAGATCTGATTTCTTAATTTATGTATGTCACTCAAGTAAATTTAGGTGACGTACATAAATGATAGAGCTGATCTTTTTACACAAAATGTATACCAAATTAAGGGATTTTTCTTGCTGTTTTTAAGCCAGCTGATAGTGGTCCAAATAATTTTGAGTATTCAAAATGTAGACTACAATTTTTGTATGGAAAGTGTTTTGAACAAAAAATAGCTAACTATGGTCTAACCTCAAAAGATGCTAAGTATCCAACAGTCTGGGTGGTTATCTCCACTTTTTAGGGTTCCTGAACATCTCGCAAGAAAGTCTGATTTTTATAAGATCTCCAGCATTGCGTCATTTGGTTCAAACCGGAAATACCACAAGAACACAGTCTTTCACATCATAGTTTGTCTTGAAAATGGAGATACATATGAAAATAATTGTATAGAATTTGAAATTGTTCCCACAGATGTTCATAATTGGTTTATAGCAATTCTTGCCTTGCAACAGACTTTTTCTCTTTCAAAGCTGCCAGTTAACACAAGCGTACCCTGAAATATACACTTGAGTAGATTCCTTATCAAAGTACAATATGCACAAAAATATTTTTCTATATTTCTATATTTCTATAAATGGATGAATCTAAAATTTATCATGCATTAAATATAGAGGGTCCAGTCTTGCAACCCATATGTACTGAAGTGAATTAGAGTTTTGTATGTTGAAGGACTGTCCATGTTAGTTGAGTTATATTTAAACTCTACTCAAATTATGTTACAATTCGATCTCATTATTATAAGCCAGTTAGAAACAGAAGTTGTGGAGAGAGTTCTCCCACCCTTTCTCCAAATGAAATTTTATAACACCAATTCCAGTTCTTTTTCCTAGAGAAAAAATTATCTGTAGGACAAATCAAACTCTATTCTATTTTGTAATAAAATAGGACTAGACAAAAACACAAACTTTTAAGCAGTGGGTTCATTTTATTGAGGTTAGTGGTGCCTTGAAGAAATCAATTCACGGTTTCCTGTTTTGTACTGTTAATAGTATTTGGCATTGAAAATACCCTGCCCCCCCAATTGGGTATTTGCAAAAGCACATAAAGATTAATCAAACATTTATAAACCAAGCTATTTAAGGAATTATAAACTCAGTGAAACTGTAGTTTGTAAAATAAACCCTGTTTATCAAATCTATCAATAATGAGATTAATTTAGAAACTTTAGCTATTTTGTGGACTAAAAGGACATCCATGATTAATTCTTTAGAATCTCTGCCTGATGGTGTGGAAGGAAATATAAGCTTGGAAGAAAAGAAATACAATAGAGAAAAAACAAAAGAAAAATGGTCAATGTCAAGTATATTGACTCTTCTATGGATCCTAGTTCTTTAAAGCTATGCAAAATCTTCTTTTCTTAACTTTTTTTTCTCTTTCCTTCCCATCCAGACACACACAGGGGAAAAGGAGAAAATTTGTCCATATTGTGGACAGAAGTTTGCAAGCAACGGAACATTAAGAGTTCATATTCGGAGTCATACAGGTACAGTAGCTTATGTGATAAAGAAAATTTAGACATATAACTATATTACAAAAATATTTCTTGCAACCTAAGTACCATTTTACACACAGGCTGACTTAATACAGCATTTTGAGATTCTTAGTGCTCTTTTGCCTGATTAACTTGAAGATCTACAGCTACCATACTTCAAACATAACAATTACAAAAATCCCATTAGACTTTCTGATTACCCATCTGTTTGTCCATGAAAGAACTTTTCTTACTAATCGGCCTGCTGCTCTGGCCTGATTAATTTAGAGCCAAATCCTGCTACCCTTGTTTGTGTAGTTCCACATGACTTGAGTGGAGCTATGACAGTTTGCACCAGTTGAGGATCTGTCCCAGTGACTTGAATGGAACAACTCCCATAAGTAAGGCAAGCAGGATATGTCCCTTAGTGTTTTGAGACATCACCATAGTTCCCACAGTAAAGAATATTGGGCTATCAAATATGGGATTTGATGCATCACTGATTGACTAAAAATTGATTACATATAAATTAGATGGTCAATTTTGTTATTTTCACCTTTGGAAGCAAAAATTGATTCTATAAATATATCACCATGTTAGTGATTTCTGGTTCTTGTGGGCAGTACAAGATGAGGTGAAGTTAGAGAGATGCTTCACACCTGCCAGAATATTAGCTTAAGAGACAAGTTTGGTGAGGGAATATATTTTATTGGATCAGCTTCTGTTGGTGGAAGGGACAAGGTGGCAGGAGACTGGCTCATAGGCAGTCTAGTGGTTGGAGCAGGAATCAGGTCTAGGGCTCGGAGTCCGAATGTCTGAGCACAAAGTCAAAATAGAGTCAGAGATGGTGACTGGAGCCAAAGGTCAAAACTGAGTCAAAATCCAAATGCCAGCGCCAATGGTTGGGACAGAGTCAGAACCAGGGCCAAGGGTCAGAACCAGATTACCTCATGTTAAGGGAGGCAGGAGCAAGGCTGGGACAAGAGTAGGTGCACGACAGGGTCTAGGCTGGAGCAGTGTAGGAGTAAGCAGGAGCAGAGCTTGGAGTAAGGTGAGCACAGGGAGGCAGACAATCTGCGGGTGTGTGCATTATGCAGCCGCTGATCCTCGCAGCTGCTGGGCTTAAGAGCAAGCCACCTGACTGCCATAACCAATCGGGTGATTCTGCTGTGGGCTAGCTGCGATTGTTGGCTGCCTGACAACTGGGCAAGTGCAGCTGCAGGTCCTCATTCCTGAGAGAGTCTTTCAAGCTTACACAGAGCTCTTCATCAGGTCTGGGGACGGTAACCAGAGTGTCTGAGCTAAATACAAGGTAAGACAGAGTGCTGAGCATAAAGGGTTTATACATGCTATAGGAGACCACTTAAAATGAAGTGGACAGTTAAGGGTTAGCAGGCAGTAGGATGTGTTACAAATTGTCATGAGCCATAAAACCAGTGATGCTGTTCAGTCCGTGGTTTTTAGGGTCTAGCAGCATTCTGCATTTAAGTTCCCCAGCTTGTCTTTTGAGGTGTTGTGCATTGAGGGGCACGTGTTGCAGACAAATTCTAGAATCTACTAAGATTGTTTTTTAGGGACAAGTGGAAGGATCCTTTTGGGGTCTGTCTTGCTGCATTAGGAGAGTGTGGGGGTCACTCTTGCCCTGTTAAGACTCTTTGGCCTGAATTTACAAAAGGAGCTAGGCACCTAAGTCTCTTCTTTTGGGACTGCTGCAATGCACAAAACTCCCACTGAACCCTGTAGGTGCCTAAACTCACTTGATGCCTAAGTTTTCAAAATTCCCTAGCGGTCTGTTTCTGCCTCCCTGTAGGCACCTGGGTACCTATCTGCTGCCTATGCCCTAGAGTAATTTACAAACCAGGGGAAGATAGGCATTCCTCCGCCTAAGTCGTGTGCAGGGCTCAATCCAGTAAGCATACTCAGAGAGCACCTACTGGATCCAGGCCCCTTGGGTGAGTTCACACAAAGCAGCTGGTGTGGGGCAGGTCCCAGTGGGTAGGGTACTCAGCTGGGATATAGAGGACTACTAGCTGAAGTCCCCTTTCCACCTGAGGAGGAAAAGGGATTTGAACTGGAATCTGTTCAGGTGAGTGCTGTAATCATTGGACTGTGGGATATTCTGGTATGCAGCTCCCTCAAGCTCTCCTGGTGAAGCTGTTGGATTCTGAATAAATAGTAATTGAAGCAGAGGGACTGGATCCTCTGTCTCCCACCTCCCAGATGAATGCTCTAATCATCAGACTATAGAGTGATTCTAAAGCTTGTACTTCCTCTCGGGCCCAAATGACTCTGGGAGAAAATGGAAACATGCCAATCTTCTTGTGACCATTATTAAATCTTCATAAATGAAAAGGGTGCCAACAGCAGGATCTCTCGAATCTGAACCCTTTCAAATTTCAGATAAAGCAGTATGGGTTTGAATCCCTAGATCTGAACTTCACCCCTATCTTTTGGTTTCTGGGTTGAATCCGGAATGGGGCCTGTTTCCTAGTTCGTTTTAATATGGCTGAAATCTCCCAAGAAACTTGCAAAATTGCAACAGTATAAAATCCAAATTCAGACCCAAGTCTTGATCCAGCCTCAGAGTCTAACGATATCCTATATCTAATCCAAATCCAAACACTTCATTCCTAAACCCAACTCTACTCAAAGTTGTTTTTGTCACAAAGTCTCTTTCATTATAATGTCCTGATACCCATTTGTGTGTATGCCACATAATCTTATATACATAATTATACCCAAGCCATATTATTGTTTTCAGTGTACACAAGATTTATACAAACATGCTGAAAAACAAATCAGTCATACTGGAGGATTTCAGTTACCAAACACTACAGATTCAATTCAAGGAATTGGCATGTAGCTGAAAGTTTTAGTGATATTTTGCTTCCAGCATGAAAGGATGTAGGTTTGAGTTTGACATGCAAAGCTGCTGTTAACAAATAGGCTTCCTGTGACAGTCTGTTCACTTTTGCATAAACAAATTTGGGTAGTAGGAAGATGACAGCATGTGTATGTTTAATCACTTGGCTTTCTACTATGTTTGGTAAAAGTCTTAATCACTTCCCAATATCATGGCTATCGGTTAAGATAAAAGCTGTTTGTTTGTTTTTGTGATACAGTTCACAGTTCTAAATGCATCCAGTGCAGGATATTGGTAATTTCAATGGTCCCATATCTGATCATGTAGCCAGACAAAAATCTTTTATGGAATGGCTAAAAGGATGAAATGAATTTATATTTTTAGCTCTTATTCTCTAATGAATGTGAAAGTTATCCCTCATAGCAGGTGTAAAAAAGAGAATTCTGCTGAAATAGTTGTATATAGTTTAGCTAAAGAAAATAAAAGACGAACTAGAAACACAAAAGGAAATTAAGGCCAGGGCAGGCATAATAAATAATTGCAGTGCAACCTCTCCTTTCCTCCTTCTCTTTCTGCATGTTCTGTCTCTGACAACCCAACTTCTCAAACTCTTTGCAAGACTTTCATCCACAAGCTTAACCCCATATCTCTTCCTCCTTCTATCCCTAATTTATCTGTATTTCTTCTTCTGTCCTCCATATCTGTTTCTTCCACAACATTACAAGCAATGGGAGCTTCAGGTGCTCTCTGAAGTGTGAAGGGCAGCAACCCCCTTTCCCTGCCCTCCCCTCCTCTTCTCCTCCTCCCCCCCCCAAAAAAAGTAGAGAAAATGGCCTGTGGGTGGAAGAAGCCCGTGGTGGCTCTGCCCTCTCCAGGAAGCACTAAACACCTGACCCTTGAGGGGAACATGTGAAAGAATTTGGGGGCGGGATTGTGTGTTACTGTACAGCCTCTAGCAAAATGGAATCCCAGCCTAACTGGGGTCTTTGGGTGCTTTCGCAATACAGACAATTAAATATAACTCTAGTAAGGAAATGAGCATGATCTAATATATGTTGGCTTTATACCTTATTTCTGTTTCATAATAGCATTATAAAGCACTGTAGGTCTCACATATAGTTCATAGCAGAACCACCCTTCCTTATAAAACATTCTGTACATTCTGTACAGACCTGTTCTGTCTTCTGAAGAAGTGGTTTTTTACCCACCAAAGCTTATGCCCAAATAAATCTGTTAGTCTTTAAGGTGCCACCGTACTCCTTGCTGTTTTTATGGATACACACTAAAATGGCTACCCCCTGATACTAGACCACGTGTGCCACCAAGATGAATTATTGAAGTTGTCAAAAAGGGGAGATTGTCCACAATGAACAGCAATCTGTACTTCTCCAGTTAATTGAAAGGGTCAAAGTAGTGCTTCACCTTCTGAGGGGCTACATCACTGCAAAGGGAAATATGAGTTGCCAGTGAAGGGAATCCCTGTCATCAGAAAGCAATGCAAAAAGTCAAGAAGTCTTTTGATGGCCTTTAATAAAGTTCATTACTTTGAACTGCTCTGGGAAAGACCTGACACAGGTTTTTAGGAGATTTTTCTGAGCAGTAAGAGAGCTTGGCTGCATATTAAACATGAAGCCATGGTTTCTAAACGTTGCAATAATTTTGAAGACTTCATGCTGTTGGCATCCACTAAACACTGTGTTTTTGAATTAAATCAATGCAAAATTATACCCTCCTATGTTTGTCATCACATTTATGCATATCTCATTTCGTTCTGAGCTCTGAATGAAACAATCCATCTTTCTGGGTCACACACACACACCCTCCAGCCAGGGCTGAGTTTTGACCAAGACTGAATATCACAGTTATGAATGTCTCAGAAATGCCCCCAGGCCTTAGTGATTACAGCTGACATGGCTGGTGTCCCAATTCAGTGACGTGGGTTGTCATGTTCTCTCAGCATGAGTACTGGTGATTCATGTTGTATATAACTATGTTCAGCGGGGCTTGTCCTGTTTTGAATGAGATAAATCCAGGCACACACGGGCTCAGATTAATTTTCTTTTATTAGTTGGGGCTCTAGCATCCTGCACTAATCCACACTGAACTCCTACATGGGATGCTCATGTTACAACACTACGTTGGTCTGAAAGAGACATACCATTACAAGTCTTATGTTATGGATCCAGTATTATCATATGATATATTGTATTTATTTTATATGACCTATTGTGACCCCCCTTGACCCCATTTACAATCTCACCATGAGCCACAGTTTGAAAGACCCTTATTTACAAAGTATCTTTCACAAGCACTGTAACCCATCTCTAAAATTTTAAAGCAAACGTCTTCCCTGTTATTTAATACATGGCACATGTTCTCAAATGGTGTTACTCACAGATGTGTGCACGCTCCCTCAATAAGCAATTTTCTGTTCTCTTTTATCTTAGAATAGGACTCTGTAAATGAGGCCTAACAGTACTTGCCCTTTCAGCTGTAACTGCCAGTTTGGGGTGAGTGAAGCCGTCTGTGTATGCATGTGTATAAAAAGGTGGATGTTTGGGTCTGAGCCTGGCATATTGCTCTGTAATTCATCATCTGGGTTTCCAGCCCTGGAATGACAGAGACAGCACTCTGTAGGTCAGCTGAAACACTATAGCACATTCTCTCCCTGCTATATCCTGTTGGTTTATGGCTTCTCAGGGTCAGAGGGAGCTGGGGTTAATTCAGCAAAAGAATCCTCTGACTGTGACATAAATTCCATTGATTGTTCATAAATTGTGAAAGAAATTCTATGAACTGCTTTTTGGGGTTTTAAAGCTATGGGCCAGGAGGTTAATTATTTGCCTAAAGTTTCAACCAACTTTCAGTGCTAACAGATACCGGCTGTTGTTTGTGCTTTCTTGGGTCTACCTTTACACACACTTATTTAAATGTGATAATAAATCACTGTCTCATATTTAAAAAAATAGTTGTGTGGCTGATCTCCTAATTGATTATGCCATTTAAATAAAGAATAGAAACGCTTAGGATACTGTATTTGAAGTTGTTGTGCATTACAGTTTGGTGTGTGATGAGTTTATTTTTACAGCTACTTTTTTTTCAATACGTAGTAGCAAGGATGTGCTGAGTGTCAAGTCATTCCATTCTTTACCAGTTCCAATAAACAGGATTTGGGGGCCGGTGATGGACGATCGATGATCTTGCACATCAGATTTTTGAAGATATTCATGCATCTGATGATGAGTTAAGCATAGAGGGATAGACTTGATTCTTTCTCTGTCCCCCTCCCCCCACACACACACAATTTTAGCCAAGGAGCCTAATCCAAAAGCTTAATTAAGTCAATAGAAGGACTCCCAAAGAACTTACTTTGGATAAGCCCCTAAATGTTATCCCAACATATTTATTTCTTTAATGTTATATCTTTTAAAATTAATCCATAGCATAGAGTATAGCTTTCCTATATATTGTCACACTCTCTGTACAATAAGCTAGCTTTTAATTCTTGAAATAATGTTGAGAGAATTCCTTTTAGCTCTAATTCAGAGTAGATAAATTACAGGTAATACTAAAGTTGCATTAAAGTGACAAAATCAACTAGAACCTTGATTCTACATCTTAATTGTCAAAATATAAAGGTTTTTCTTCCCATTGTTTTCTTTTCCATATTTAATACATTTTTGGCAGTGTTCTGAAGCTCTTTTCATACTTTTAGAAAATCATATTTGAAGATATTTCCCCCTTCATGTGGACGCAACTGTGTTTAAAAGTTGAGGGCCAAATTCTGCTCTGTTATATTATGCAACTTGTTAATATGAATTGCACAGATATAATTAAGACCAGAATTGGCTCTGCATATCAGTATCTTTATGCATCCGTATCTCATCCATGAACAGCTTCCAAATGTCTTTAAATAGGTTGTCTCTGTTCAATAACCTGTAGATACGCTTTTTTTTAAACCAATAGATGAAAAAAAAGAGATCAAGACCCAAAGCTAAGGACTCTGCATTCCTAAACCTTTCAGCTTATACATCATTATTCTATTTATCTCCATGCAAGAGTTATATCTTCAAAAATACCTGTAAAGTCTCATGAAGCTGTCAGCTTCTTGTTGTCTACTACTAGTGGATGAGAAAGATATATTCTTAGAAAGAATAGTTTTCTTGAATGCAAGAAACTTCTTTAGATCAAATGAGTTACACACCTAATAGTTTGATTAATGTGTATAGTTTAAAAGAATACCAGCACTGGGTTCACTGAGGTCATAGGTTTTAATGCTCCTTTCTTGGGGAAGCAAAAATCATTCCATTCCACTGATAGGTGCAAAGAATCAAACTTGAGCTGTTCTCATTCTTTTAAGTAATGTTTGGTAGAGTTATGGCTAAAATTATTAATTTGATTATAAAACTAGTAATGTTCTCTGTCTGATTAATAATTTGCTTCTTCCTTTATTGCCACAATTCAAATAACTTATTGACTTTTGCAGAATTGTAATTTCTGATTGGCCTTTGACTTTTAAAACAAACAAACAAAACTCCTACCATATGATAAAGCTTTTGATGGTCCATCCTGGTTGGATGCTTATCTGAAACTAATCTAGACTCTTCAAACCTCTTCACTCTGTAAAATTAAACTAGAAATCTCCAAGAACAGACTTTCTCTATTGTCGCTCTAATGCCCAAGAATAAGGGATGGCTGAGCACATAAAAAGGAAAAAAATACTAAAAGGTCTGGTTAAAACAACCTGAAAAACTGTTCTTTCCAAAAAAGAAAAGAAATCAGGATTTCCCTTTTGGTGGTTCTAATTTTACTTGAGAGTAGGAAACACATTTGGTTGAGTCACAGAAAAGCAGTTATGGTTCTCCCTTGTAGCTGAGGATATACACATGTTGCCTCTTGGCTAGGGAACATCCACAACAAAAAGGTTCTGTTTTTATAATCAGGGGAGCAAAAACAAAATACAGAAATACTTGGCCACTTGTGTTCAGATCATATCCAGTTAGAATCCTGATTAGAATGTAGGAAGTATAGGTCCTTTCAACAAGAAACCTCCAGCCCAAGAAACACCTCTTAATGAACCACAGCTGAAGACCTTTTCTCCATTTTTGGCAGGTAATGGAATCATTATGTCCCAATGCAAGATCTCTTCTCTCACCCCAATGAAGGAATATAACCCCACCCCTCATATCCAGCTAAGTTCAGGGTATATAATTGCACGAGAATTTTGGCTTTTCTGGTTCTGGTCCCAATTGGAAACCAGAAATATTTGAAAACCTGTATTGTATCTTTCAAACCATTATAAAATAGCTTGGCTTTTGACATGAGAGAAATTTTTAAGCTATTACTAAATGGTTTTGTTTATCCCTGCTGAAGCCCTGAACATCCAATGGTACATTTAAATGATTGATGTTAAACCAAATGAGCAAAATATTTGGGAAGGGTAAAAATACCCCTCTTATTTATTGTCTGCTCTATCCTTTGAGCCTAATTGTCTAGTTTGTAAACAGAACAGTTAGGTACAGTGGTTGGCCAAGCTCACTGCTTGAATACTGACCCATTTGGTATTACCCAGTTTGGCCTTGCTAGTATCCAGTAGTAATAATTTCAAAAGTGCCTTATTTACGTAAGCCACACAGGCACATTTGAAAATTTGACCCCATAACTGTAAAATTGGGGAAATGGAAATTGCACCTTATTTGCAATGAGATTTTTATCTCCTCTGAGTCCATATATCATTTTACACTTCATTTAGACATAAATACTTAACTGAATATTATCTTAAAGTATTTGGAAGGTGAAAAAGTGCTAGAGAAATCAATATTAAGTATTTAATCTTCACAAGATAATCCATCTGTGTGGTGATTTTTGTTCCCACTATTCCTTGTTAAAGTCAATGGGAGCTGTGCCATTGATTTCAGTAGACAGTGAATCATTTCTTAGTGACTGTTGTGGTTTTTTTCCTCTCTTTCTCTTTCCCTCTGTAGGTACGTATATAAAATAATAATCAAATTAATGCTCTATATTCTTATGAACACAAAACTCCTATTTACTTTAGTGGGGGTTCAAGGTGTGGAACTGTAGCAGTATAAAGTGTATGTGTAAAGAGTGAGGCATTCCAGAACAGATAAAATTCTAAGCATATGCCACAGATTATAATTTTGTTCTATCTTTTAACCTTTTGCCCATCTCAACTTGCTATTGAATGCTGTCATCACCCCACATTATCTCTAACTAAAAGGGGCTCTTGCAACTCCCTTTCTGGACTGCCCTATTGATCACCTGGTAGGGGGTGTTGCATATGTGATCCAGATGTCCCTGTTGCATAACCACTTCTCCCCAGGAGAATTGTCTCCATTCCACCAGAATTGTGTGGTGATGGATTTTTTTTTTTTTTTTTTTTAAACTCTAATCAACTTTAGGCTGCTCTCAAATCAGGTATTTAAACCCAGGGAATTTCAGAGCTGCAGTTCAACAAAGTCCCTTTGAAAATCACCTTTTAAAAATAATACACTTAAAATGCCCCTTCTATAGAGCCTCTAGTAATCTTTATAAGACAAGTTCATTGCAGGTATATGAGTTGATCCTACAAGATGCTAAGTGCCTTATGGAAGGTTCTGAGCGTCCTCAACACTCGGCAGGATTGGCTCCTTAAAAATAATTTCCTGTAAGATCATTTAAAAAAATACATTTTATTTTAAATTAAGCACATTGGGCCTGATCCAGTGCTCACTGGAATCAGTGGAAAGGCTGCCTCTGGCTTCAGTTGACCCACTGTACAAAATCTTAAACTGAACCAGCATTCAGGGCTCATATACTTTTAAACATACTATCTGATACATTGGTGCTCTAACTCTGTCAAATTCTAAATTAACTAATATAAAGAAACTCCAGTAAATCAGACAGGATGATACAAGGCTAGATGAATCACATATAACACTAATAATTGTAACAAGAAATTACCTATCAGTGAGAGAACAAGCTACACATTAACCATTAGAGGTATCTCATGGATGGATATTAATTTAAGTGAAATTAAACAAAACGAATGCCAGTGCAATGTAATTAGGCTTGGAAGTATTTGTTTTTTACTGGTAAATGTCAGTAACTATTGATTTCACTGTGTGTACACATGTGTACACACACAAAATATTTTCATTGATCATGATTGAAATTTACAGATAGGCAAAGTAAGAACAATGCTGCTTGAGAACTAGAGTTTGATTTTTAAGGATATTTACATTTGACCTGTAATGTGGACAAATTGTGCTTTAACAGGTATAAACTTTAGCTTTTTGAATCTCAATGTCTGCTGACATTAAATTGTTGTCTGATCCCCCACCCCTAGTTTCCCACAACTGAAAATTTAAATAGATAAAAATAAAAGGCTTACAACCCAAAATTTTGAACGACTGAACATTTTTAAAAAATTAAATAAACATTGAAAAATGCTTAAAAATAAATATTGATATTATCCATTGAAATTATTTAAAATATATTTTGCCAAACCTAAGTGAATGAAGATCCTCCTAAGACTGCTTAATCATAGGCCTGGTCCCCACTAAGCCCCCACTTCGGACTAAGGTACGCAAATTCAGCTATGTTAATAACGTAGCTGAATTCGAAGTACCTTAGTCCGAACTTACCGCGGGTCCAGGCGCGGCAGGAAGGCTCCCCCATCGATGCCGCGTACTCCTCTCGGCGAGCTGGAGTACCGGCGTCGACAGCGAGCACTTCCGGGATCGATTTATCGCATCTTAACCAGACGCGATAAATCGATCCCAGAACATCGATTGCCTGCCGCCGGACCCTCTGGTAAGTGAAGACATACCCAAAGATACAGTAGTTCTTGAAATAGATGCTACATGTGTGGCTCTTGTCTCTATGCCTGTTTCCCTTTCCACTTTTTGTAAGCTCTTCAGGGTGGGACTCTCTTCTATTATGTGTTTGTAAACTGTCCTGATCTCAATAGAGACCTTTAGACCAGTGGTCCCCAAACTTTTTACCTCGTGCCTCCTCCTTACCCCTGTTTAATAATTAGTGGTTGTTTAATAATTAGTAACTTCTAACAAAATATTATTCTAATGGTTTTTATATCCAGTTTTTCCCTAGATTTTTGAAAGTGAGTGTCAATTTTGGGAACTCTGGTTTATTACAGTGTCGGCAAAAGAAGTTGGGAGGTATCACCCCTGTGTCACCAGGCTTAAGACATTTGACCATAGCTGCTGAACTCATTGATAGGAAAATAACATTTTTATAGTTCCAGAAGATATGAGAAGTTGGGGCCAGATTCTGATACCCAACTCATGTTGTAGTTCCTTACTCCACAAGTGGTCTGATTAAATCAGAGGAACTGTTCATAGGGTAAGGTCCTACAAGATGTGGCGGAATCTAAAAATTTGTATGTATTTAAAGACCTAGCCAATTCAATTTGAGGTCATTCACAATATGTTCCGGACACTAATACAGCTTAAAAACTAAATTTATTTAAAGTAATACATGGAAATTTAATAATGACATCTTACTTTTCATAAAACTGCCATATGGTTTCCTATTGTGTAGTAGTTTTGTTTGATTCCATATTAGGATTACATTTATTTTTATTAAATTGAGTTATTTTTTATTTAAATAAAAACTCGAAATAGTATGTCTAGACCTGGGGTCAGCAACCTTTGGCACGTGGCCCATCAGGATAATCCACTGGCGGGTTGCGAGACATTTTGTTTACGTTGACCCTCCCCAGGCATGGGCCCCCTGCAGCTCCCAGTGGCCGCGGCTGCCACTTCCCACAGCTCCCATTGGCCGGCAGCAGCAAGCCACAGCCACTGGGAGCTGTGGTGGGCTGTGCCTGCAGATGGTCAATGTAAACGAAATGTCTCGTGGTGCCAGCGGATTACCCTGTTGGGCCGTGTGCTGAAGGTTGCCAACCCCTAGTCTAGACTTTGAATTAATTCCAAATCCTAGTGTGGTTTGTCTGAGGCATCTGATGGTTTTGTCAGAGAAAATTAAGTAATTTGTTGAACAGTTTGACTTTGAACAATGGAGATGTGACAGTCAGTGAAATATAACTACAAGGATAGCTGCAGCATTTACTATGTTTATGTCACTCAAGTTTGTTGTGCTCTTCTTAGTCAGACAGCTGCTATTTTTTTATTTAGTTGATTATTATGGGTGTCAGATATCATTTGCATTTATAAAATTATTTTGGGTATGTTGTCTGAGGATGTTAGCAAATGTAGTATGGTCAGATACAGAAACTATGTCTGGAGAACATTGAATGTAGGAAACCTCCAGCAATATTCAGACTGGGGTATACAGATCAGATTGGCTCACATGGGGCTTACTAGCAGGGCCGCAGCTGTCAGCGTAACAAAAAATCAGACCAGCTCTTATGAAGATTATAGGCATAAGGGTGTTGAACATTTTTTTGTTTATTAAAAATTGGCCTTTGTCATAGATGTTTTTCAAATTACATGTATCCAAAATATTTTATTAGATCAACATTAGGGGATGGGAAGGATTTTTGCCAACATCTCATCCTTCTGTGTTACACATAAAATAATTAAATTAAGATCTTTCATTTTTAAAGAGAGATCAATATTTTAAAACATTTTAATTTGTTGTTTACTGTAAAGAACAATGATGCTACCGTAGACAAGACCACAAATTGGTCCATCTCCAACATTCTGACCCTAAAAAATGTTTTGTTTTGTTTTTAACCGCCTATCTCAAAACTTAGAGTAGAATGGTTAATGTTGATGCTAACATCCTTTAGTCTAAAGATTCTACTCAGGAGATTTTTCTGTGTGGTGAGATGACTTGCATATTTACACAGTATCTCAATACCAGTTTATTAGTGGTATATCTAAAAAAGAAACTGGGTGTGCTGTACAAAAACCATGCTACATTATTAATCTTTATTTCTTTTTAAGGTTGGTAACTTTTTTTTTTTTGGTAGGGAGAGGAGAAAAGAGGTGGATATGCAAGATCTGGGAAAACATGAGTTGCTGAAGATTTTCATTTCTTAACATTATTCATCTTATTTTTAATCTCTTCCACAAACACAAAAGATCGATTCCCTTCCTGATCACAGAAGGTTTACACCTGTAAATCCCCAAGTATTTATTGTGGCTGACTTGATCTGAAGCTAGGATTGGACTTCCAATGTTTACATTTGACTTTCGCTGGTATTTGGTTGATCACAGACAAATCCCAAAGCATAGATGGATAATGTCTCCTCCCCAGCAGCATTCATTATATAGCACTTGCTCCGCCTGTTTTAATGTCTAATACTTCTTAACTTTCTTAGAGTGAGAGAACCTCTCATTCAAGACTTAAGATATATTCCAGTATGAAATACACCCTCGGGCAAAAGTTTAACAGGAAAACATAGAAGAAATATATAGTTTTTATTATTTTTGAATATGCTTTGGAACAAAGGTGTTTTTCTTCTTTTAGGACAACTTGAAATTTAGCCAGTAGGGCCAAAAATGGCCTTTATTGTGCAATCTGCACACACATTAGAAAGCACCTGTTCACTCAGTCTCATTAAGGAATCCACTATTGTGATTTATTTTGTGAGCAGGTGATCACTGATATAAATAAAGGTAGCACAATCTAATCCAAAGTGACGAAGGGAATTTTTGGCCAGGTATATGGAGGATTGAAGATTGCATACATCCCAACTCTTGAAATCCAAATCAGGTTTCATTTATTCAAGGGGGAAGGGGGGAGGAGGAAGCACGTAATAATTTAAAAAGCTGACATAATACGTTTTCATTCCCCACACACATATACGTATGTACATACGTACGTACATACATACATACATATATACACACACAGGCATTTCTAAGTCAGTTACAAAGAGGTTAGGATTTTGGGGTTGTACTAAAGGTTCTGTAGTTGCAGGTTCAAATTTGGCTTGAATAGGACCTATCATTGATCCTGCAGAACCCTAGGGATATATAGCTTGTACATAAACTGGGTAACTACATGCTTACAGTTTAGTCATGCAGCCAGTTTGCCTGCCTAAAAGGGCCAATTGCTCACATAAAAGCAAATAAACATAGGTGTGTTCATATTTTGGGCACATATATGAAATGTTTTAGAAAATTTCACTGGTAAAGAAATAAGAAAAATAAGAATAAGCATAAAATGAGTTAGGATCTTATTAAAGATGTTTTATCAATTATCACTGATGCTATAGTTATGGTTGAGAAGTCACTTGTATAATTCAGTAAAATATGAGGCCATAATGACTTGTCACCCCATCAACCCACAGTATCCATGTCTGTTGAATGGTAAAAAGTAGATAGGAATTCTGAGCTGCATACCAGAGAGTTGTAAGGTACAAATTTACATTATGTGATGGCTGATCATAGGCAGGCTTTATCAGGTACAACATGTTGATATAAAGTCACAGTGTTGCCCTCTACTGGCAACCACTGAAAGCTGTTAAACATCTATTCATCAAGAACCATAAACAACACAATAAATTTGTGAAGAACAGTATTAATAAATTTCAGACCAGCTCTAAGCTATCCCTGTAAGCAAAAGTCTTCCTCTGTATGAAGAATGGGGGGTAGCACTTAGCTGTCAGCACTCATCTGCTTACAGACCTCTGCAGACTTTACCTTCAAAATACAAAAGCTTTAAAACATAAAAATGTCAGCTGGATTAATTAAATGTTTGAGCACCAGCAGCTCCTACAGAGTTCGAAGGCTCATGGCATAAATTAGGGACATCAGGGGTCATGAGAGATAGTGTCATGTTTCAAACAGATGTGAAACTTCTAATTCAGAACACACAGAAGCCTTGTTAAAAAATACTTTGCCAAGTCCATACATTTGTACTTAATAAGATAAGGCAGGGTGGAGGTAAGGGGAGTGTTTGCATTTCACAAGTACTCCATTGCCTTATTTCTGTTGTTTTTTCATTTAGGTGGGATCTTTCCTCACAGGCATTAAAGAACGGGCCAGCCTATTAAAGGCCAAGTTGTACAACCCTTACTCGAGAGTTGGCCTCACTCAAATGAATTCAGTCAATGGCTCCAAGAAGGCTATACATGCAGCAGTGAAACCCAGTGGGTCAGCTGTAATGTAACCAAAGTGTGTCACTTTAAAAAACTATTTCTCTAGGCTGGCTCCAATGCACACTTTTGCAATTCCTCAACTTTTTGTTCATATGGAACAAAACATCCAACAAGTTTCTGTTAAACACTCAAGGACGAGCACCTCAAACAGTGAAATGAAGACCTGAAAGGGAGCAGGGGTGGTCTGCTTTGCTGCAAGTCAGAATGAATGTCCCTATAGTCAGCTGTACCTTTCCTTCACTCGCTCTTTGGCCTTGGGCAAATCAGTGCAACTTGTCCTGAGTTTTCCTATCTTTAAAATGGAGATAATCTTACTTACTTACTTACCTTACAGGGTTGATGTGAAGATCAGTTAATGTTTATATAGTGCTTGGAACCTGTCAAAGTTCTGCATGCATGCAAAGACTTTTTTTATGAACAACTGAGTTTTCCTAGATTGGCTGAAAGGGGTTTGTTGTATCTGCACATAAAGGTGTGTTCTCCAGGCAGCAATGTGATTAGCCGGAACAGATTCCATTTAGTTGGAAAATTATTAGTGTAGATTAGCTTGTTGAAAAATATGTTTGGTGATGGAAGCAATCTGATTTTGCTGATAAGCCTTTTGTGTGCAATTAGCCTAGATGCTGGAGTCTTATTCCAGGATATTGCCTAAAATATTCAAAACGAAAAATTTACGTAAGAAATTGTAAAATTTATCATTAGTTTAAATTATGGAATAGCTACAGAAAACCTCTACTGAGTGGATCTGAATGGCCCAGCCTCTGAGTTACATAGTATAAATTCAGAGTGACTTCACTGAAGTCAGCAGAAACTATCCTGATTTACATCAATTTCAGTGTCCAATCCCTGTGAGGTACAGCAGGTTTCTTGTGAGGTGCTGAGTGCTCTCTACTCCCACTGGGGTCATTGGGCACCTCACAGAAGCTGCTGTGCCTCCCGTAGGGCAGATCTTGTTGCCCTTCTTTTTGTTAAATGCAACAAATGAACAGAAGTGGGTTTTGTAATTAAATTGGCTTGTGACACTCAAATGGCTCTAATGATGAATAGATGTGAAGTGAGGGAAATGTACTGTACTTTGAGAACAGTTAATGACTAACCTTGTACTAGCCACAATAGAATTCATCCTAGCATAGTTGTCACCAGGACTGCAGCTTTTTTTTTTTAAATCCCTCTCTGCATGTATTCATATTTCATGACAAAATCAAGCAGCTGAAAGTGATACTTTGATCCAGCCTTACATGTTGTCCAAACAGATCTTTTGTTCTTTATATGTAGTTTCCCTAATGCTCAGATCTTTCTCTCTGTTTGAACTGAACATGAACACTAGAACAGAAAAATGTTTGACACAACCATGCTGTGCTGCTTTGATGTACTGAGGCAATGCTTTCTTTCCTCTGTCTGCATTTGTTGACTCTGATGCTTATCTTATTTTCAGGTGAGCGCCCTTACCAGTGTCCTTACTGTGACAAGGCTTTCAGCAAGAATGATGGACTAAAGATGCACATTCGCACCCATACAAGGGTAAGCGTGGCCCACTTGCTTTAATTGTTACTTAAGAACCATGATTGTCCATGGACAATGCAGGGAAATAAATTATTGCTGTTTGTATAAAGGGGGGATGTTTCAAAGATATTAGTTGTGCTTCAAAACAGAGGAAAAGGGCATAAAAATTAATAATCTTAGAATTCTATTTCTGATTCCTACATTGATCTGCATGTGACCTTGGACAAGTTGGTTTATTTTTTTTGTGCCTCATTTTTCCACATATAAAAAGGAGTAATTATTACTATCTTCCTAACAGAGTTGTCTTGGAACTTGTTCAGTGTTTAAAATCAATTAATAGGTTAGTGTCTCTATAAAAACATCATTATTATTAAGAGGGAGAGTTAAATGCCCAACCTTTTTGTATTTCTCTCACCTCCAAATCTAGTCTCTGGCAAACTCTGTCTGTCTTAATAACAATAATAGCATGTGCAGCGCTTTTACCCTATTAATTGATTATAAATATCAATTAAGTCTTAAAACAACCTTGTGAAGAAGGTAGAAATAATATCTGTAGTGCAGGCTGGAGATGTCTCTGAAGATTATTCTCTGAACTTAGGATCACAGATATCCCTGGAGTCGTCTGTTCTGGTTTAAAAGGCTCGTCATGTATATCTATTTACTGAAGACAACCCTTGCCCCCACTTTGTCCCCTTGTGCGTGTCTAGCAAAAGGGATGGCTTTAAACAGGCAGCTGTGAATTCTGCTTGCATATGAGAATCCCAAGTGATGTAAAGTCATCATAACCAGCTTTATGCTATTTACTTCTGGTCTCCCCTACCCCCTCGTAGAAACCATGTTGGGGACAGATTCTAGGCTGGGTGTGCATTTAACACCCTTTGTGGAATAGAAAAGTATTGTAAATTTCACTTTGTGTAGCTAGATCTTGATCACCTGCATAATGCAGACAATGAAGTGCTCACAGATGCATATTATTTTTGCAGTCTGAGGAAATTAGTCATTTCAAAGAAGTAAGAAGTTTTTATTTGCCAGAACTGGAATACTTTCAGAATTGCTCTTCTGAGAAGTGTAATTCACTGGGATTTTCCTTCTGTTATTTATGCATTTAGGTATCCATAATAACTCACCTCTGTAAGGAATTTTTATATATATACACATATTGTCTTCTCAGTCTGGCAGCTTGCTAGAGCCTTTTACGTAATATGTTGCTTACATGTATTCCCATATGTCTTTCCACATTGCCACTGTTGTATGTAAGAAAAACACCTTTAAAATTTGCCAGCTGGCTTTAAAAGACATGTAAAATATGGGACTGAATGAAAGATGGACTAAGCACTTACGTGAATATGAGGTAGGAGGAAAAAGGAAATGGTTCAAGCTCTGCTTCTGCATGACAGAACAGCTCAACTAGACATGCTAACTATTCAGTCTGCAGCAACAAGGAGACATTGGTAATTGGATTTTACTGAGTGGAAATTTGTTTTCTATAAACGTTGTGTATTGCTAAAGAACATGATAAAGTTCTTCTTCAAGTGATGGTCTCTAAGTGTATTCTGTTTGAGGTGTGCATGAGCCTGAGATCAAAAGATTTTTTGCTAGCATTAACTGGAATTTTTCAACATACGTGGTCCCTATCTATATTCCACTACCCACCCTCCTTTGTCTCTGCTGTGGAGTCTTATCCTGGGTATTCATGCTAGAAAGGTAAATGGGGAGGTAGTCAGTCCACATTGCCATTTATACCCTCTGGAGGAGGCGAAGGGCACAGGTGCAGACCAACAGACACCGCTAGCAAAAATATTCTTGTCTCAGGCGCATGGTTTGCATGCTCACCTGGAGTGGAATACAACTAGAGACCCCACATCTCAAAGAACTCCATTTATTGGACAGGTAAGTAACCTTTCTACTTGATGTTAAAAATGACTCAAACAGAATTTATTGTTGTAATAATACAATTATTTAATCAAAATAGCATCAGTTCAGAAACCAAGAAAACAGCATTTCTTCAGCAAACTCAACTCATGCCATATGTAGTATGATGATTTCAATACATCTGAGATGTCATGACTGCCCAATAGGAGGCTGGAATGTCCTATTTCTCCTCTTTTTTGACAAGCAAATGAGTGGAAATCCTTGCAGCCGTGTTGTGGGTAGACACAGAATTCTCTTTGAATTCCTGGTTTTAGTGCTGTCAGGTTGTTTATATACCACTTAACCCATAGTTCTGAAGTTTAAAAGTCAAGTTTGTTTATATATGAATGACATTTTATATAAGCTCACACCAGAGTAGGGATCTTTCATTTCAAAATAGTGGGGCTCAGTACTGGCCTGTTTTGAGTAAACAAGCTTATCGCTATAATTAAGTTGCTTTCATGCTCCCCTCGCCTTCACACCCCAACTCCATATTTGCATCAGGATAGCAGAAAATTTAATTTCTATGAAGGTGTCATTGTTTTAAAGGTAACTAATAGTGTAAAATAAAATACTATCGATTTTCAGACCAGAAGGAATCATTATAATCATGTAGTCTGACAGAATACAAGTCATGGAATTTCACCCAGTAATTCCTGCATTGAGCCCATAACTTCTGGTTGAGCTAGCGCATATATTTTAGAAAGACATTCAGTCTTCATTTAATGACTTCAAGACTTCATGTGATGGAGAATCCATCAGTGGTTGTTCCAATAGTTAATTATCTTTGCACATATCTAAATACGCAACTTAACCACTTAAATTAGCTTAATTCAGATAACACACTGGAAACTGTGATTTTTCTTAATGAAAGTACACCTCTACCCCGATATAATGCTGTCCTCGGGAGCCAAAAAATCTTACCACGTTATAGGTGAAACCGTGTTATATTGAACTTGCTTTGATCCGCCAGTGCGCGCAACCCCGCCTCTCCCCCCCCCCCTCCCGAGTGCTGCTTTACCGCGTTATATCCGAATTTGTGTTATATCAGGTCGTGTTATATCGGGGTAGATCACCTTCCATCCTGAGTGCTTCTGACAATTTTAGAGAAATTTTGATCATTCAGTATTCCCTCCGCCGTCAAACCACTTCTGCATCCCTGAGGTTACACACTGCAAACCCCAGTTTGATCAGTAAATAGCTAGTGGATTTGATCCAAAGCTCACTGAAGTCAAAACTTGATTAGACCCTATGTGTGCACAGATGCAGGTTGAGGGTTTGGGTTTCCTGAAAAACTGAGCAAGCTTCAGCCTCACACGAAATAAAACCCCAAAAGTATTTGACATTTTGACTGATTTCTGCTTAGCTATGATTATCTTTATCCTTTAATGATATCCTTTCAGACTTTAAGTAAAAGCACATTTAAGAGTTTAAATAAAAGTATAAGATACATTAATTTTCCTTTGTTTCTAGGAAACTGAAAAATAAAAAGACAAGATCGTGAACAATTACTCTTTCAAAAGCAATTTATAGCTTTTAAGGAAAAGCAGAAAAAAATGTACATTCTCTTAATTTATATAAATGGGCCCAAAATCAAAGTTTACATTTGCATTTCCAGTAATTCTTAAATATTTTAATAAAAATAGAATAAATAAACCAGTAAACATTCTTAAGTGGCAACATTTCTTGGAGTTAAAATTAAATTAAATTAAAAATTAAATTAATGGAGATATCACATCTCCTAGAACTGGAAGGGACCTTGAAAGGGACCCTAATGGTAGCAGCTGTTGGCAGCCAACCTTTCACTGCCAGAGTTGCTACATTTCCCTGGGCCACTTCCCCACAGCTCTCCTGCTTCTCCCTTTTTCACCCTTACCTTAGGGCTCCCTTATCAATAACTTGAGGGTGTCTTCATTAACCAGTCCTTCAGCCGCATTTCCGCTCCCTGGCTCTTCCCTGCCTGACTGGAGTGAGCTCTTTTTATAGTATCAGCAGGGCCTTAATTAGAGTCAGGTGGTCACATTAGCTTAATGGCTTCACCTGACTCTTTGCAGGTTAATTGGAGTCAGATGTTCTCATTAGCCTGGAGCAGCCCCTGCTCTGGTCAGTCAGGGAACAGAAAACTGTTAATCCAGTGGCCGGTATATCTGCCTTCTGCTATTCTGCTGTACCCAACTGGCCTGGGTCTATCACACTAAGCGCAGAAGTGTGGAATTAAAAAAAAAAAATCATTTAGCACTGTTATTCAGAAGCCTTATACATGGTTCTAATGAAAACAATGCCACGGTGTTTTGCCCAAACCTTTAAAATGGAAAACTGTAAAGTCTACTAAATGCAATAACAAGTCATGCACTTCACCAGTGGGACTAGGTGGCAAATCATCCACAGAACAAGAAAGGTTGCAGGAAAAATCATTGCAGAATTTGATTTAGACCTGGCAACTGCTAAATAGTGCACACTGTGGGTGGCCCTAGGTGTCAGTTCTAATGCTGGAGTAAACAGGAAGGGAAAGACAGAAGAACAGTCAAAACTTCCTCCAACAATGAAAAGAAGAGAAAATACCGGCAAACTTGACATTAAAATTTTATGTAAGTGTGGATTTGTTTGAATAAAAGCTACTATATTTTTTTAAAGGAAAAATAGAAGCACCCAAGGAATTATGAAAGGAGAATGCATAGAAGTTCTTGATGTAGTGAGCTTACAAATCATATTCTCTTTGAGGAGATATCATGTTCTACCTACCTACCCAGTGAAGTAGGTTTAGGGTCTGTTCCAAAATAATGTACAGCATATACCATGATGCTACTTGCTGCAGGGCCCAAAGCTTAATTGTTGAGAAGAAATAGCTTACTGCATTTTACTCAAATACATTTTTGAATATTATTAAATGTAACCATATATGTGTACTCCAAAGCCATCGTTGTGTTGAATCAGCATTTTCATTTCTTTTTAAAACACTCTTATTATATTAAGTTCCAGATTGTACATGGCAATAATGGAAAACAGAAAGAAGAGAAGGGCACTTCCAAATGCTGTTTCATCACTTGTATTAAATATTATATATATATTTGCCCTTAGAAAACATAACAAGACGTATTACTTTTGCCGTTCGTTTTAAATCTAATTACTAGTGGTTTGAATACTGCTGACTATAATGTTAAGAATACAGAGAGAAATTACAGTATAATGTGTGTTATGTTTCAGTCTGTTACCTCCCTAGGTTCCTGAAGTTAGGCATCTAAATCAATGTTGAGGCACACTAAACAAGTGGCTTGGTTTTCAGGGTTCTCCCAGTGAATGAATGCAAGAACAGGTGCAAGCACCTCTGCAAATCAAGCCAGTTATTTAGGTGCCTAACTTTATTTACCGAAATTTGACATTTTTGGCCAGTCTAATTATTAGACAATGACCAGGCAGGGGACTGCTGATGCAGAAGTTTGCTAATGAGGCTAACTAGTTTTTCACATTTAGGCCACCACATTTGATACTGCCTTTGGTAGCTTTAGCTTAGAGGCTAAGACCGAGGGCTTGTTTGCAGAAAGTGAGAGAGAGAGAGAGAGTCAGACAGAACACTCTCTCTCTCTCTCTCTCTCTCTCTCTCTCTAACATTTAATTCATTTGCAGTTTTATTACTGACTTCAGTGCAAACAGGTTCAAGCCATGAATGAGCATAGAGGCCAAGTAAGCTCCCTGCTGAGGAATTCCCTCCAAATCAGAGTTGCATTTTATTGGCAGGACAATGTGGGAAGGGCTATCTCCAGTCTCACATTTTGCAGAGAACTCAGGGTGATTCGCTTGGCCTGCCAGATGTTTCTTCCTTATCTGTCAGGCAAGGCTGTGTGGGTTCTCACAGACAATATGGCCTCAGTGTGCTATATCAATAAATAAGGGTTAGCTTGCTCCTCGGCTCTGTGTCAGGAGGAGCTACAGGTGTGGGAATTCTAGTCCAACATGCACTTCGTCTCAAGGTATCACACCTTTTGGGGACTGGAATACACTGGCGGATCACCTCAGCAGGTCCTTTTTCTCTCGCCATGTGTGGTCCCTCCACCTGGAAGCAATCAGCGACAGCTTCCAGAGGTGGGGGGACTCCCCAATTGGACCTGTTCGCCATGAGGCATAACAAGAATGGCCTTTCTCCCTCCTGCTCCTCACTACAATTCATCTTAGACTATCTACTCCACCTAAAGCATCTTTTGTCGATTAAAGGCCACTTCTGCCTTCCATCCTTCAGTGCATAGATCAGTTTTCTCCCATGAGATGGCGATCAGGTTCCTGAAAGGATTGGAGAGGGTCTACCTGCAAGTTTGCTACCCGGTTCCTCACTGGGACTTGAACCTGGTGCTGACGAGACTCGCTGGTCTGTCCTTTGAGGTGCTGGCTTCCTGTTCTCTGCTGCTTCTCTTGTGGAAAGTCTCCTTTCTGGTGGTGATCACTTTGACCAGAAGGGTCTCCGTGATTAGGGTATTGCCATCGAACCTCCTTTTACAATGTTCTACAAGGACTATATACTGCTGTGCTCCCACCCAGCTTTCTTACCAAAGGTGGGGTCACGGTTCCATACTAATCAGAACATCTTTCTACTGGTCTTCTTTCCGAAGCCTCATAAGACCCGAAAAGCACTGGCTGCATACCTTGGATGTTAGGCGGGTCCTGGCCTTCTACTTGGAAAGAACTAAATCTTTTCACAAGTCGACACAGCTCTTTATAGCGGTAGCAGATGGAATGAAAGGTCTCCCGGTCTCGTCCCAGAGAATCTTGTCTTGGATAACCACCTACATCAGGTTCTGCTCCAAGCAGGTGAAGGTGCCACCCCGACAATCATGAACGCCCATTCCATGAGGGCGTAGGCTTAATCAGTGGCTTTTCTCATGCAGGTTCCAATCCAGGACATTTGCAGAACTGCTACTTGGACTTTGATTCATACCTTCTTCTCCCACTATGCCATTACACAGCAGGCTCGGGACAACGCCAGCTTCGTGTTGCAGACTGCATGTCTGTGAACTCTGAGTCCACCTTTGGGGATATTGCTTGGGAGTCACCTAGCATGGAGTCAACATAAGCAAGCACTTGAAGGAGGAGAAGAAGAAGAAGAAAAAATGACTATCTGCTTTTTGTAACCGTTCTTCAAGATGTCTTGCTCATGCCCTGCACTCCTAACCCTCTGTTGGAGTTGCCAGCAAGAAGGAACTGAGAGGGAGGGGGGCTGTCAGTGCCCCTTTATACTGGTGCATAAGTGCAGGGCTCCAGGGAATGCTAGGACCGGCCCTACAGATACCACTGAGAGAAAAATCTCCACTAGCCATGTGCATGAGTGCGCACACACCTAGCTTGGAATGATCATGAGCAACACGTCTAAAAGAACAACAGTTACGAAAGGTAGGTAACTGTTTTTTCTGTTTATAGTTTCCCATTGGTGAGACATGAGTGAGTTCCCAAACATCTGTCCTCTTGAAGATGATGCTTTTGCAAGTACTGTGGTTGCTGTATGTGAAATCTCTTTGTTTGCATACAGGAGATAGAAGGTATGAATCCCACAGGGCCTACATTTTCACACCCTTTAGTTTCTACAGTTGCCTGATGACTTTTTTTCCAAGTAGAGGGAAAATATATTTTGAAGTAGGTGTTGCTCTTCTTTTAAGGATAGATCAACATCTGTTAACATTTTGTCATGATTGTTTAAATAAAGCCTCATTTCACTGAATCCCAGGGACAGAAATTATTTCAGGTTATATAGAACTTCTTTGCAGTGGATTGCCATAAACAGGCAGAGATACACCTCTACCCTGATATAACGCTGTCCTCGGGAGCCAAAAAATCTTACCATGTTATAGGTGAAACCGCGTTATATCGAACTTGCTTTGATCCGCTGCAGTGTGCAGCCCCGCCCCCCGGAGCACTGTTTTACCGCATTATATCCGAATTCGTGTTATAGCGGGTCGCGTTATATTGGGGTAGAGATGTACTGTGAAATACAAGAAGTGAATGTGATAATAAAACCAAGCTACAGTATATACTAAAACTGGTCAGGATTTTTTTTTTTTTTTCGGGTGAGAAAAATTTCAATATTAATTTTTTTTTCATTTTTATCAAATGTTCTTTGAAAATGTTCAGGTTTTTGTTTAAAACTGAAAATTTTCCATTTAACAAGTATTCGATGGAATATGGCTTTTATAGCAAAACAGACATTTACATAAAACATGTCAGTTTTTATTCAATTTTTTTTGGTCACAATTGAAAACCAATCAGCTTTATTACATACACAATACAGTACAAGTAAACTGAAAGATAGATTTCTCCTGCTAAATTTTGACAGCAGCAGATACTGTTATTAATTTAATAGTAGAAAACATGCTATTCGTAATCTAATGTTCTCTTGTCTGTGAATCTTACAATAATTTAAATCACAAAACCTTAATATTTCTGTCTGGCCAGTCCAAGCGTTAGGAATTCCTATCAGTGTTTGATCTAAGTGCCTATTTCCTGAATAAACATTACACTGATAATTGTATACTGTTGGGCACTTTAAATAGACCTCTGTCTGTGAAGGAGACACTTGCTCTGATTTCTAAGCAATCTCCAATGGTTGAAAAGACATTTTATTAGTTCTTTCAGATTTTTCATGTTAGTACAAAACTTGACCTCATTAACTCGTACCATCTGTGATCTAGGTGACTTATCTTCTCTTCTCAACAGGGGATGTTATGCTGGTGGAGGGGACCTAACAAAATATTGCCAATGTTTTTGAGACATTAATCAATTTAATGCCTTCTGTAAGACTGAAATTTAACTGTATAAAAATCAGCTAGATAAGCGGCTCTTGTTGCAGCAGACATGATTCTGCCTTTACCCCTCTCTCCCTCAAATCTTTCATTAAGAGAAGAGTCAGTCCTTAAAAAAAATAGACAAATACATTCTGTGTTACCATTTGATTGGTAGTAAAATTATCCTTAGCCATTTTTTTACTTGTTTAAAACAAAAACCAAAAAAACACCCTGCCACTGGAATCCACAGAGGCTCAAAGGTCTGTTACCACAGCTGCTAAACTAATAGGTTTTTTTGTAAAGAACTACCCAATAGCCATGCTGCTCTGCATCATCTGGTAATGTGTACAGGGGGTTTCTAGACCAAGCAGAGGGGTTCTCAGAACTCTGTAAGATTTTCATTGCTTATTCATTCATTGTCTGCTTAACTGTGAAGTAGTTTGCTGTTAGCTGTTTTATTATGATAGAGTACACATTATTAAGTACCTCTTTGAATACAGATAGTATCTAATGCAGACAGCTCAGGCTGTATTACCAACCAGGGAAACGAAAATGCCTTCGTTTACTAATAAAGCATTTACAAAAAATCAGAACATGCTATTTAAAAGCTGCTCTATCACAAAATTGATTGATTTTTTAAAAAAAATATAGTCACTTTCATAAAGTCCAGGCTCATAGTTTTTTCTCTAAATGTGTTTCTTCCATTGTGAGTGAATATGCATTTTTGCAAAAACACAACTGTACACCACATTTGCACAGGACTTTAGAGATGATTGAGGCTCAGGCTTACACCACCCACATATCATCAAACTACTACAACCCATACTTGATGGGGACCACACTCTGAAGAAAAAAAAATCCCTGAACCCCCTCTTCTGGCCTTCAAATAACCCCCCAGTCTCTCCAAGCTCATAATCAGAAGCAAGCTCCCACAGACCAGGACACACCAACTCAAAATGGAACCAGACCCTGCCAGAACAACAGATGTAAACTCGGCAGACATATCTTCACTGCTACAATGATCAACATCCCCCACAAAACACCTTTCAAGATCCATGGATCCTACAACATGTGGTGTACCTCATCACAACATGTGGTATACTTCCATCTGGAGCACTAAATGCCCCAATAGCAAGTAGGTGGATGAAACCAGCCAAACACTATGCTCTCAAATGAACTTACACAGGAAAATGATAAGACAAAAACACCATGTCACATGTGGGTGAACACTTTTCAAAAAGCAATCACTCATCTGACCTAGCAGTCCTCAAAGAAACAACACTTTCAAAAGAGAAGCGTGGGAGCTTAAATTCATAACTCTGGTAGACACTAAAAACCATGTCCTGAATGGATTTATGACTTATTACAACAATCTGTTATCCACTAACAACCTTCCCACCTGCTGTCTCCCATCCTCTTTCCTTGCCTCCCTATGACTGGAGGGGTATTAAGGGGCCACTTCACCTTGGCCTCTTGAAATGTGTGTTAACTACTTATGCTAAGCATTCTGTTAAGATCCTGTATTCAGCAGGTGACACTTTGAGTTAGTTTCCCAGACATGAAGAAGAATTCTGTGTAAGCTTGAAAGCTTTCTCTCTCTCTCTCTCTCCAACAGAAGTTGGTCCAATAAAAGATATTACCTCGCCAACTTTGTCTCTCTAACCAGCCGCATCTGACAGTCTTACATAGATGTATTGGAACCCAGAATCAAACTGTAACTTTTACCTAATCACATAACTGTTTTGCCCCTGGACTTGACAACTTTATACCTTTATACTCGTCTAAATTACATTAGTGTGTGCAATTTTACTGCACAAGGTTTAGAAAAGTGGAGATTTGGCCTTAAATTGTGGTTTGTGTCTTTGTACAGCCATTTTACACTGAGTTGGCACAGATGTGAATGTTTACACAGGGCACAAGGTAGTAGAAAATCAGGCTTTGTGGGCGCTAATTGGAGAACGTTCTCTTCCCCCTCTCTCAACACTTCCATGGGCAGGCAATTTAAGGAACAGCATTTTCAAAAACACTCAGCTGGTCTAACTCAGCTCCCACTGAAGTCAAGGGAAGGATTACTATTGATTGCAATGGGAGCAATTAGGCTGTCATGTAGCATTTTTAGAGTTTTAGGCTAGGATCTGCAATTCTGGTGGGTGGTATGCTTAGATGTGTGAACCTGGGCATGTGTGACCTATACAAGAAAGGGGTGCATGTGGTGGATGGGGAACCGAGTGTAGAGAGAGGTTTGGGAGTTGGTGATGATCAGGATTAACTGCTGAAGTCAATGGAGACACACTGGTATAAAATCAATATAACTAGAAAGATTAGGTCCTAGATATTTCTGGTATGGTTTACAGTATATGCTGCATATGTGAATTGTACTTGCCACCTTGTGTATGAAATGTATTCTTATCTCAGTCTAATTTATTTGACTTTTGAGAGGGTTTCTGGAAAAACAAGCATCAATCTAGCATCATTTTCTTGTCTCTACTGACGAGCTAGTATTTTACATGTTCATTTTGCTAAACAATTCCAAGTTCCTATGAGGATTTAGAAAATTATTTGGAGACATTCACACAAAACCACAGCCATGCTTTACTTGTTTATTACCTAAACAATACAATAGGTATTAACCTTGTAGTTTTACCATCAAAATGCAAGAACAAGCAACCATCTATGTTAATTTGTATATGGCATATGTTTTCTGTAAGAAAGACATAAGCACCCATACCAGCAAATATTTCTAATTTTGTATATTTTCATCTATCATGGTTGTGAGAGACTGAACACACATATTGTATCTATTTGATAAATATGACATAAGGGAGGTAGTTTTAGGTATTCATGCACAGCTATGAGCTGTAATCTAATAAGACATTAATGCAGTTGCTTAGAAGTCAGGGTCATGACCCATGATTCCTTAATTCAAACACAAAGAAGATTTGCAATTTTGAGACCTGCAATCTTGAGGCATCTGTCTATCAGATCTATCAGTTCAAATACTAATGTCTCTAAGTGTTTACTTTTATAAGGCCAAGATTTTCAAAAACAGGAGCCCAAAGTTAGACTGCTAAATCCCATAGCTAGGCATCTACCTGATTTTTCAGAAAAGGCTGAGCTCCCAATCGGGCTCCCATTGGCCTCTTAATGTTTTGGAAGAAAGAAGGTTTTAAATCCTGTTTGTTTTACCATAGATGTTTCTATTTATGCCCTATATACTTGAAACGTGTCATACTAAATCACTTTAATGTTAATTAGATAAATAAGAGGCGAGACAGTCACAATGTAATCAATACAAAAATACATAACTTTGCTGCCATCGTTGCTGTTGGTTGGGATCATGCTGCGTTTAGACCATTTGGATTTATAATGCTAGCAATCCTAGACTCAAGTGAAGTCGGTTTTATTATCTTCCCAGCGACCTTCTGTTTGTTAATAGTTAGCAATGTTTTCCTTTGCTTTATGCTCCAAATCTTTCCATCTTTCTTTTAATTTCTTCAGTGTCTCCATTGTTCTTTCCAGTGACACTTATTTTCTGTCCAACTTGTTGCTAGTTTTTAATCTTTATTTTTTTCCTGCAGATTTTCTAGAGGGGAGGTTGCATCAAGCACCATCTTCTTTCTCCACATTACAAATTTTCTCTTCTCCAAGTATCAGTTTCTTGTAACAGAAACTTAGGGTTTTTTTTCTATAGTGTGATTGGTTTTGTTTTGAAAAAGCAGCTCTTATAATGTGAGATCATCCCCCAAGACAGAAAAGTTGTTCTTCAAGTGTTTGCTCATGTCGATTCCATTCTAGGTGTGTGCGTGCCCACATACACAGTTGTCAGAGATTTTTGCTTTAGTGGTATCTGTAGGGTCAGCTGTGGCTGCCCCTAGAGTGCCGCACTTATGGGTCGGCATATCAGGCGCCACCAGTCCTATGCCCTCCCAGTTCCTTCTTACCGCCCATGGTGGTTGGTCAGAGTGCCTCTCTCCCTTGCCTTGCAAGTGGTCAGCAGTTCTTTCCCTTTCAACTTCATGTTCCAGCTGTAAATAGTTTTGTTCATTGTAGATTAGTTAGTAAGTATCTGTGAAGTACTGTAGCTAGTTAGGGCACGCCATGTGGAGGGTCTCCGAGTTTTAAGCCCTGCACTGATTGTAATAGGCCTATGCCTGTTAGTGACTGCATGGCAGCTGTCTGAAGTGCCTGCGGGAATCCCACGTTCAAGAAAAGTGTCACATCTGTAAGAAGTTTCATCCTAGGACACAGAAAGAATGCGACATTCGCTTGAGGGTCCTCCACATGAAAGCCGCTCTTTGCACAGCCTCGGAGCTGGCCTGGCCGGATGCAACGCCAGCACTTTGGCCTCGGTGCATAGCGCGCCTCTGGCACTGGGCTCCGCCCGGCACCGATCCCCTTCGCCAGTGCCCAAGAAGAAGCCTAAGAAGCGGGACCTAGCACCAAGCAAGACAGACCAAGGGGTATTGGGTAAAGGACCCTGTTTGGGCCGCCCGCCCACACCAGAGCTGCAAGGTGGCACATCCCCAAGGGGACCTCCTACCCCCCCTAAGGGATGCACCACCAACTCCGGGAAGCAGTAGGGGATCCAGACTGATGGCGGAGTCAATGCCTTCCCGGTTCCCAAGGAGCAAAGGATTCTACCACTGCAGCCAGCACTGCATGCTGCAATGGACCCAGCAAAGGCTCCCTATAAGGGCAAGCCAGCGGTGAAAGCCTCCCAGAAGGCGAGTGAACGCCGCCGGTCTACGGAGCTGAGGCAGAGCCATTTATCGCCATGCCCCCGGTCTCCGCATCAGCCCAGGTCACCAGTTCACCACCACAGATCGCCAGCAACGTGCTCCCGGTCTTCACCCTCGTGCTGGGCCTCACCCAGAGGGAATCGTTGGTCACTGTGTAGTTGGCACTGGTCATCTTCGCGCCGACCGTCTCCACGCCAATGATCACTGTCACCTAGACGCTCCCCAACACGGTGCTGCTCCCCCTACTCCCGGCACTGGTCTGACTATTTGAGGCACAGGTCACCCATGGCAATGGTTAGCCGCCAGACTCGGGCATCAGCGGCCCCGCCCTGGTCACTGGAGGAGGGTTCCTCCGACATGGGAGGGAGTTCAGCCCTCTCTGAGACCGCACCGTCGCAACTGGCTCCTGAGGTTGCATCAACCTCGGCGGTGCTGGTTATACGAATGCCTGTCTCACCAATCGTCAGTCACCACATCAGGCTCCAAACGGCACTGATGGCACTGGGCTTGGTGCACAAAGCATTAGCTGATGCTGAGGTGGAGGGACAGGTGCCCACCCTGAGGCCCCCTTCCCCTGCGGGGGATGATGCCCCAGGCCCTCTCCCAGTGGTTCAGTCCTCGTCTCCAGACGAGACTGTGTCGGGGCCTTCCCGTGCTAGCCCACCAGATGACTTTAAGGAGCACCAAGCCCTGCTCCAAAGGGTGGCCACTAACTTAGGCCTAGAGGCAGAAGAGATGGCGGAGCAATCGGACACTTTGTTCAATGTGCTCTCCATATCCACCCCTGCATGTGTCGCATTTCTGGTGCACGAAGGGGTCCTAAAGATTGCCAAAGCCCTCCGGCAAACCCTGTCCTCAATCCCACCCACTTCCAAGAGGGCTGATAAAATGTATTTCGTCCCCCCCAAAGGTTTCAAATACTTATATGCTGACCCATCCCCCGGGGTCGTTGGTTGTGTCGGTGGCCAATGAGAAGGACAAGCAAGGGCATTCTAGTTCCATCCCCAAAAATTAGGAGGCCAAGAGACCAGACCTTTTCGGGAGGAAAATTTATTCCATGTCCAGTCTCCAGTTCTGAGTCGCGAACCATCAGGCTCTTTTGTGGCGATATAATTTTAACCTGTAGGACTCCCTCCGTAAGTTTAAGGACTTCATGCCCCTGCAGGTGGCCCAAGAGTTTGGACCCTGGTTGGTGAGGGTACCGCAGCGGCTTCGTACTTGCTCCAGATGGCCTGGGATGTCACCAGTGTGGTTGGCTTGGCTGTGGTCATGAGGCGCAGTGCCTGGCTTCAGACCACAGGCCTATCCCAGGAGATGCAGTCCTCAATACAAGATCTCCCGTTCGACGGAGTTGAGCCGTTGGCAGAACAAACGGACACAAGGCTGCATGGTCTGAAGGACACTCGGGCTACCCTCCATTCCCTAGGGTTAAATATGCATCAGTCAGCAAGGAAACAATTCCGGCTGCCCCCACCACCAAGACCATGGCAGCCTTGGCAGGGATTTATAAGGAGAAGGGACACTAGTTTTAGTCGCCGCTGCCCTTTCTCCTCCCATTCATCTGTGCAGCGTGGTCCAGTGAAACACCACGGGGGCCAGAAGAGGGCATTTTGAGGGCACACTCTAGAGCCCTGCCCAAGTCAACTCCCTGGATCCGCCCCATCTTTTCCTGAAGGGTCTCCAAGATTAGGGCACTTACCGTGTCCACCCAGAGAATCTCATCTTGGATCACCGTCTGCATCCATTTTTGCTATAATCAGGCGAAGGTATCTCCACCGACGATTGTAACTGCCTGCTCAACTAAAGCACAAGCCTCATTGGCAGCCTTCCTGGCCCATGTCCCAGTTCTGGATATCTGCAGGGCAGCCACCTGGTTGTCCATTCATACGTTCACATCTCACTATGTGCTTACCCAGTAAGCCCGAGACGATGCTGGCTTCAGTAGAGCAGTATTACAAGCTGCACATCTGTGAACTCAGAGCCCACCTCCAGGGATAATGTTTGTGAGTCACCCAGAATGGAATCGACATCAGCAAGCACTCAAAAAAGAAAAAATGGATAGCTATCCTTCATAACTGTTTGTGCTTTGACATGTGTTGCTCATGTCCATTCCATTACCCGCCTTCCTGTCCCTCTGTCGGAGTTGCCGGCAAGAAGGAACTGAGAGGGCCATAGGGTCAGCGGCACCTGATATACCAATGCATGAGCCAAGGGGGCGCTATGGGTGACCCTACGGATACTGCTAAGGCAAGAGTCTCCGACAGCTGTGCACGTGGGCGTGCGCACACCTAGAATGGAATGGACATGAGCAACACATCTCAAAGAACAACAGTTACGAAAGGTAGGTAACCGTTTTCTCCTTTGCAGAGAAATTAAAGGCTACAATTCTATCCTGATTTACACATGCAACCCCACTGATGTCACTATAAAAGGGGTATATGTGGAAGATAGGGAACTGAGTGGAGAGAGAAGTACAGGGGCTTGTGTAAAGCAGGAGTAAGTCTCCTAAAGTCAGTGGATTTATACTGATTTAAAACTGATCTAACTAAGTAAGAAGATTAGAATTGTGATATCTCTAGTATGTTTCCCGTACTACATATGTGAATTACATATATGCATAAAAGAGTGCAAGGTGGCTCCTCTGCAGTCAGCCAGGTCTTCTCAAGGGGTAATATGAATAAGAGCCTAAGTAAATTAATATAATAGAAAAAGAGTAAACAGAAAGCTCCTTATGGCTGTGGGTTCATCCCATTGCTATGTCCCCTGGGTGTGGAGCCCTAATTTCTTAGAGAAGTTCTTGCCCTTTTCTCCCCCAAACAGCCCAGCCACTCCTATCACCCCTGAGCACTTGTAAAATGGGTAGGAGAAGCTGTGATGGCATCAACACTCCACTGACTGGGAACTAGGTAGGTTTCCTGCATGGACAGAGAAGCAACAAGTAAAGCAGGTAGAATTTACACTAAGGAATCAGTGATTGCCATGGAGTATTTATAGGCCACACAGATGTATAGACTATTTATTGTGTTTTATTTTGAGTTTTCTATGGAAGAATTCATTTTCAGAGAGTTTACAGAAAATGTGGTTTCCATTAACCACAATGCAAAATCAATTAAGGGCGTGTTATGGAAACCTGCTTTTCATATGGTTTATCCATAAGCTTCCCCCAAAATTACAGGACCTAGTCTGTGAAGTCTCTACTCAGTCCGGCAAAATTCCCATTGACGTAAGAGCTTCAGGACTAGACACACATTTTTTTTTAAAAGTTCATTGTTTGTGAGGAAATGGGTATGTTTTCTTGTATGTTGAAAAATCATGCAAGCCACAAAAGATAATGATTTTAAAAAGCCACAAACCATATAAACTATGTGTGAAAGCAGTATCCTGCACAGCGCACATATCCGTCAGAATCTAGTCACTGGTTGCACAGACTGAGCTACTAACCGGATTTGTGCTGTATACCACATTGTGATTTGTTTTCTCTCTCAATGTATGTGCATTGAATATTAAAATCCTGGAGAAATATTTCTCAGTTAGTGTAAAACTTGTTACATGCTTGAAGTTTAGCATGTGCTCTGTTTTTTTGCTGGTTGGGGCCAGACTGCTCAGCACCTGGCAGGAATACACTATACAAATAAGCCATCTATTCCCTGCACACTAGAGGTAGGGATTCAACAGCTGGAGGGGCTTCAGTACCCCTGTGACTCCATCACCTAAGCTGGGAGGATTGATTCTTCCCCTCACTTCCCTGGGTCTGAGTGTATCTCCCAAAATGAACTAATGCTGTATGATTTGTTAAACCAAACTCTACAACACTTTCTCCTCCTTAGCTGTCAGTAACAGGAATTACATTCTCCACTCTGGAAAATATTTGGACAGAAACATTATCTAAATCTCTCTGAATTGCACAGACACTTCTATTACTTATAGCATTAGTAGTTTCACACTCCCTCTGGGCACACATACAGACTGCTAAGCAGGCTGATTTATTCTCCTGGACCCCATTTACTTTTTAAATAGTTGTACTTAGTTTTAAAATTCAGTGTAAGTTCCTAAATAAATGCCATGTGCTATATAAATATACATTTATCTCCGTGTACTTATGTGAGGGAAGATGTCTATTTAGGTCTGTGTATTGATGTGAGGGAAGATGTCTATTTAGGTCTGTGTATTGTTTTGGTTTTTTGGCGGGGAGAACAGATGTGTTTGTTTGTGCACGCATGCGCAAAGACCGTAAGCTCCAGAGACGCTGCAAGACTGCATGATAAAGGATTGAGAAAATGTGGGGAATTTGCCATTTTATTTCAGGAAAAAATGTGTCCATTGGATATATTTTGATGATCTCTATTTTTTAATTAATTACCAATACTACACTCTGATTTTTTGGAGTTGTTTTTAAAAAGAGGCAAAGATTCATTACATAGTTTTCAAATTGTCACCGAATTCTTGTTGTTCTTCCAAAACAATGCATTTTAACCACAGATGATTCTCAGGGGACAAAAAAAAATTGCAGAACAGGCTTATGTCAGAACTACTCTACCTTCTTTCACTAGGCTATTTAAACGTTTAAAGTGACAGGTCTTTAACATGTTTCTTCAATGCGCTTTAAGGACAAATTCCGTGCTTGATGTTGTGGGCCAGCACAAATTCTCCATATCTCTTTTAACCTTAAACAGCAGCTGCACAGAGGGACGGTAGGCAGAGCAGTCACTCTGGATACTTGTGTAACAACCATGTTGTAATGAGATCTCTTGATTCTGTTACAGTTGTAGTGTAGACGGGTCATTGTAACATAGCTGTTTAAGTACAAACAAAAGATAAACCAAGAGTCACATAAAATACCTTGATAACTTTCCAGAAATGACTCACTTAAACCAAATAGGGTGAAATTCTACTCCTACAGAACTCAATAGCAAAACTCCCATTGATTTCAAAGGGACCAAAATGTCACCCCCAATCTCTTAATATAGAAGGCCTGATTCTCTACCCCATTACAATAGTTTTCTGCCACTGATTTCTGTGGAACAGTACAACTGGAGTAACAGCGCGATGAATGAGGCCTAGAAAGTGTCCCCAGTCAAACTTTGAGTTTGTCAGAGACTGAACACTTGAGTAGTGTTTAAGGCCTGGTCTACACTAATCCCCCAATTCGAACTAAGGTACGCAAGTTCAGCTACGTGAATAACGTAGCTGAAGTCGACGTACCTTAGGTCGAACTTACCGTGGTCCAGACGCGGCAGGCAGGCTCCCCCGTCGACTCTGCGTACTCCTCGTGGTGAGCAGGATTACCGGAGTCGACGGGGAGCACTTCTGGGTTCGATTTATCGCATCCAGACAAGACGCGATAAATCGAACCCAGAAGTTCAATTGCCAGCCGCCGAACCAGCGCGTAAGTATAGACAAGCCCTAAGTGACTTTCCCTGCTCCTTAAATGCCACTCTGCATATCGCACAACTTCAGCTATGAAGTCACAACAGTGACTTCGTATTACTGGGTTACATAGAATTTGTCAAGTATCAGAGGGGTAGCCGTGTTAGTCTGAATCTGTAAAAAGCAACAGAGGGTCCTGTGGCACCTTTGAGACTAACAGAAGTACTGGGAGCATAGAATTTGTATTCACTTCCCACTTATTGATGTTTTATCATTTACTTACTTTATTATTGTTTTAATTCAGAAAATAAAATCTGATAGTTTTGTTTTCTCAAATAATCCACAAATTTTGAAATTGAAACAATATGAAATGTTGGGCCCTACAAAAACCTCACATGAAAGTGAATGACTAGCAGTAATTTGACTTTGAAAGGCCCTTTGTGTATTTAAAGCGTTAAAAATGACCATTGACTGTAAGTGCAGCGCCATTTTTATTCATTCAGTCACTTATTTTTTCTGTTATGCCTTTGGATTATTGTTAATGAAGAAGGATTTATGTCTTCCCATATAAGGTCTTCGATTAAGTTAAGTTTGGGAAGGTTGTAAAGGGCTTTGAAGAAGAAAATCACTATATAAGCAGTTCTTGATATGTTCTTTAAATGATTTATTCCAGTTAGATTATTGCAACTGTTACAAATAATCGTGGGCTAAAGTAGCCACTAACCAATAGTTCCAGTGAAAATACAGATGAGTTGGTGATTCTGTATTTCATTGGGAGATCTTGTGATGAATAAGTGATTAGCCTTCTGTCACCAACTTTTTAAGAGGTGTATTTTATTTTGTTTTTCACGGTCTACTCCCCAGAAAAATGTGGATGGAAATCCTGAGAGTCTTAATAGATAACTCACTTGTCTTTATGCTTTAACTTTTCATAGAGAGGAAAGGAAAGTACATTGGGATTTTGTTTTTGTACCTTCTACATTATGAAAAACAGACCCCCAAAACTGCTGTGTTTGAAAGACTAAAACAGATAATTAATTCATAATGGGTGTTGAAGTGGAAACTGTCAGGCCACAGCTTTCCCAGCTTTCACTTAATCATTTGAAACTCATTTTCTGTTGTTTTCACTGACTGCAATCCCTTAGAGAGAATATAAAACTTGCACCATCCAGCATGGAATTCCACTCACTTAATGCCTTGTGCTCTGTGTAAACTCACTTTCACTCACTGTTGTCATTGCATACAGGAAAAGCCATACCAGTGCTCTGAGTGCAACAAGGCTTTCAGTCAGAAGCGAGGCCTGGATGAGCACATGAGGACCCATACTGGAGAGAAACCGTTCCAGTGTGATGTGAGTTGAGCTTTCCCTTTTTCTCTTGAATTCAACCCAGGAGTCAGACTTTATTTTCCATAAGAGTATTGGCCTATATGTATTTTCACTTTACAGTTACTTGCAATAGCATAAACTTACACTGTTTTATGGTCTTTGATTGCTTAACTAATGAGCTCATTGAAGTAATTTTATGTAGCCTCTTGTGTTTCCAAGAGCATCACTGCACACATTTTTTATGGCTTATATCCCTAAAGAGTTGTTTGCACCATTCTTAATGTAATTTGGATGTTGTGCAGTGCAAATTCATTACCATTTGAGGCATAACTTTTGTTCATTTATAAGACCTTGACAAGTTAATAGCTGGAGATTAGCCTGGATGGGAATATCATTTACTATATTACAGTAGAATCTGAATGTCTGTAATATATATTTTCCATATAATGGTTGTAATGTTGCTGAATAACAAGTGCAAATTCAGAATTTCCAGTTTCTGCTAATCAAAATCTGAATTGAAACTGTTAGTACTTTGGCACATGGTCACCTTGTTAAATGATCTCTAAAAGTTGTGCGTCTTGGGTAATGGCTGGAATGCAGTTATATATTTTTATAATATATCACTAGCATGTGCTTTGCGATCTGTAACGTCCCATCTCATAAATGGTGTAGAGACCCTGTGCATGGAGTTTGCCGATGAGAGTGCTGTATCGCTCAACTTTTGAAAATTGATAGTCATCTAAATGGTTGGAATATCCTTTGGAAGGGTTTTAGGCAGAAGTACTAAATGCCAGAATAAAATTTGTTATTCAGTGGTTCTAAAAAAGTACACAACATTGTTTCTGTGTTTTTTATCCTTTTATGAATAGTTCACAAACAGACCATGACTTTTACAAATTTATTCCTTATTCTAAAGTGCTCAACAAATAGTTTGTGAACAAGTTTCAGACAACTTAGAACTAGATATGTGAGCTGTGTGATAGCTCACCTAAGAGCTTCTCTACATGGTGTGTTAGTCCACACCAGAGGAGTGTAAATTCTAGTGAGCACTAGTGTTGTGTGCTAACTGGCCTGTGTGGAGCCTACTGGTGTGCACTCAAAGTTCTCTAGCGCATGTTAACATAGTCCCATTTCAAACACTACTACCATAATGCATGCTAGGGAACTTCGAGTGCACACCTGCACAGTCCACATGGGCCAGTTAGTGCGTGACATGCTAGTGCAGACTAGAATTTACACCCTTCTGGAGTGGACTAAAGCACTGTGTCGACAAGCCCTCAGTTACAAGGCTCTGTTTGCTGATGAGTCTGATCTGACCTTTACAAAGTACTTCTGATTTCCTTTCATCTGTAAATAAATACACTTTGTTTCTTGATTTAAAAGGATTTCCACTACCATGCCTGAAATAGACTTTCCATAAACTTGGGCACTGATGGTGCTTGGGACAGAGCCTCGCTCTGTCTGACAGCTCCAAAATAGATGAGTTAGGCCCCATCAAGCTGAAGATCCCCTTCATGCCCCAAACAGTGAGTGAGTTGGAGAAAGGGAAGAAGCCCTCCAACAGTATCAATAAGTGTTTGAGGGCTTCACCAGATCTGGCTAGCAGTCAGGAACAGGAGAACTCCCAACTCCTGATCCCATTTTTCAGTAGTGGTCAGGGTAGGGGAGCACCCCACCAATGAGCACAGGGCTTTAAATAAAAGTTGTGCTGTGGGTGTTGGGAGTTTCTCACCCTAAACTCCTTGACTGGGCAATGCATATGGGTTATTTCAGGGTTAAAGTAAGGATAACTCCTATGGGATTGTACAGACCCAATGTGGAGAGAGGATTTGTGGTACCCAGAAATAAGGAGCTCATTTACATGAACTTTAACCCATAGCCACTCCTCAGCTCCCTGATGTGACGATTGCTTCCATTTGTAGCCCTGATTTGCTCAGGTCTTGCCCTTTGTATGTGCTGGCCCAGTGCAGAGTCAGCATGTGGGAATTGCTGGGGTTTGTGTGCTCAGAAGACTGTGTATTTTGGTCTGGATGAGACTGTTATTCTGTAAGCCAAAATCCTTATAGAATTGTGGAAAATTATAAGAGCCATGATGTTCACTAACCAATTTGAAACCATAGTATGATATTATTAAATATACAGAAACAGAAGTGAGTCCAGCAAGTGAAAGATCAATTGTTTTCCAAATGACCCCATTAGAATCAATCCCAGTTTCATGTTGAGTGCAAAAATGTTTTCTGGGACACCACAATTTGCATTAATGGCAACATCTCAAATAGTGCACACATCTACAGATATTTAATCCCTCTTACTGGCTCAGACAGTATTCTGTTGGAGCAATCCTACTCCAGTTTATATAGGATTTCCTTAATTTAGAGTCATTGTCAATGCTTTCTACAGCTTTCAGATTGCTGTACTTCCTCTCAATTTTTTCAGCCAACTTGCAGTGTCTGTGTAATTTTCCTATAGTGGCTGAGGCTAATGTCATCATCCATAATTATATGCTTGGCCTGCACACACCTTTAAAAATATCTATTTGCGGAACCTTTTTGGAGTATTACGTACCTATGTGTTGGTAGAAGCAAAATGGAAAAATTCAGTCATGCTCCAGCAGCCCCCTATATTTGCCTGATTAGTCAGAGGGAATAGTGTCTTCTCTAGCTTAAAAAACCAAAAAAAGGTAAACTAAAACATAATCCATTCAAAACAGGCTTACTCTAAAGGGCTTGGGTTTTGTTGTTGTTTTTTGGGGGTACTCATTCATCTCCTTTCTTTTCCCATAAGATTTTTTCACTCTGTATTCTAAAAAATAAATTACTGCCCCATCTACCCAAATTACTCTTCATTGACGTTCTCTTATCAGCTCCACACTGCTAGTGGATGCTACGTTTCCTTAGATGGTATTACCCACACAGAAGCTTCCACGTTATAGTGGTTCAGACATTACTCAGTTACGTATCGTTATCTACCACTGAGTGCAGAATTAGAGTGGATAGAGAGTTTTCCTTCCAATTGGAGTCCCAGCTGAAGATGTTACGAACCTAGAAACCAAACACTAGCATGGGTTAATCTAGTGCAGTGTCTTGTCTCACATGCGGTCTAGTACCAGAATCATTAAAGGAAGGTGTAAAAAGTCCCAAAATGGATAATCTGCCCATAGAAGTTTCTTCTTGACTCCCATCAGTTACGAGTTGGCTTATGCACTGAAGCATGCAGATTTATATTATTTGTGATTTTTTTTTTAGTCCTATCTAAGGTAATAGTAGATATTCTCATTAGCTGGTAAAAAAAAAATTCCTACGAAGCTCTTGACCTCAAAGACATCTTGAGTCAATGAGTTCCACAGGTTAATTATGCATTTAAATCCTTTGATCAGTTTTAAATGTCTTGCCATTCACTTTAATGTCCCCTTGTCATCCTTTTGTTATAGGAAAGGGTTAATAGGAGTGCATGATTTTACTCTATATCATTCATTATTTATATACATCTATCATGTCCCCTCTTATTCTTCTTTATCTGTGAGCTAAATGGTCTCATTTTTTTTCAGTCTGTCCTCATGAAGACTCTCCATGTCACTAATCATACTTCCTGCTATTCTCTGGACTCCTATTTTTGATATATGTTTTAGAGGCAGTAAAGCATCCAGGAGAGAGTAACAAACGCTCATTGAGTCCTTTTTTTCACTGTGACTTCATGTATGCAGGGATAAGGATTGAGATGTCGTATAGGGCCAGTTCTGGCAAATTCTTACTTAGGAGGGTAGTCCAATAGAGCTATAATAGTTGCAGTGATCAGGCCGGTAAAGAATCCTTTTAAGGTACGACAAATTTAGTTTCTTTCAGTGACCGTTCTATTTACCAATTCAAGCGTATATGTGATCATACTGAGAAAAAAAAAAAAAAGTCCTGTAATGAATCACTGATTTTTCTTACCTGGTATCAAGAGCAGTCATAAGGACTATTCAGTGCCTTTTAAATAACCCCTTTATTCTAGGTGTCAAGCTTTGCCATCGTTAATACTAACGACTTTAGCATTTAGCACCAGGAAATGCCTCTAGTGCCAAAGGGTTAAACAAGATCAGATTTCATCTGTTGAAGTAAAGCTTTTTTATTGGCCTCATGAAAAGGCTTCACTTGCCCCTAACAGAAATAATTGATGCACCTTTACCTTTGAAAATGCTCCTTGGGTGTAAATATTCTTTGCCTTCTGGAACCAGAAATAAAAACAGCAGCTTCTCCTTTTTTTTTTTTTCCTCTCTCTAGGAGCAAATGTGATGGATGTTATGGTATTGGGCTTTAGTGAGTCAAAGTAATCCATGCACTACTTTTGATTAGTATATTATATTTATTTTGAAATCTGCTTAGTTTTTCATCAAAAATATTGTCAAGGTTTTTGTTTTAATTACTTCACCTTCATAAGGGTAACGGTTCAAAGTTGAATCCTGCACAGATCTCAGTAATATTAGTGGAAATCAGCTTCCCACATACGACAGTGAAAATCTTAGCATATCATCTACAAAAAAAGTGCACTAAACTGGAATTGAGATTTTTTTTTAAATGATATCTGTCCTCTGAAAATATGCATGTTTTTATCAAAAAGACAAATGAACCATAGTTGCTGTTATAAGCAACAGATGCTTCTCTAGGAGCAAAAAGTGCATGCATTGCCTATCCTGGTTTATTTCCGGTATGGTACAATCTCTTCACACTGTTCTTTCAGTTGACCCTAAACATACCTTTGTGTGTTGGCTATCACCATCTTCCACACTAAAACCGTTGATCATTGTAATGAGATTCAATGTTCAAGTGAGCATATAGTAGGACTTTGTAAATCAATAAAATGTAACAGATTAATTACAAAATTGAGATGAAAAGCAAACACTTTAAAACAATTTTACAGTTACATAGAAAGCATCACAAGAAGGATCATATAGTCAAGTAATGATTGTTATACTGTCTGGTCTCTGTTCCTTTCCAAAAAGAAGATAATTAGAACGGTTTAAGGGCTTGAAGCAAAGCCTGTAACGTGTAATGCTAGACTCCATCGTATGACCACTGAAAATGAAATAATGTGTCCTTAATATAACCTTAATAAGCTTTTTAATGTAAAAATATAGAGGAATTATTCTGGAGTTCTAGGCCTTGATTCAGCATTACATGGGAGGAAGTATTGCCTAGTGGAAAGAGCAGTGGTCTGGGACTCTGGAGACATGGATTCAATTCCTAGCTCTGCTACTGCGCGCTGAATGATCTTGCCCCTCTATGGTAATATAAATGGCTGCCCTTTGTAAAGCACTGTGAGATCTACTGATGAAAAGAGCTAGGAGTTATTACTTAAGCATGTGCTTGTGTGCTTTGCTGGATTAGGCAATTAAATTGTCAGCTTTATCAGCCTTGTTCAGAAACCTTTTCCTTCAGCATTCCATGGTGTTTTTCTACTCCAGAACTGCTTTTCAAACAGTCAGAAAGCTCTGTTGTCATAATGTGATTTTTACAATATGTAAACATAGTAATAATCAGGAAATGATGCATTTCATTTTAGGTGAATTACATTTGCAGTTTAAAGAAATATTTCTGACTGGCTAATCTTATTCTTAACACTGCTACATTTTGTGGCCTCATTCTAAGGTTTAATCTTGGTAATGCACTTTTTTATTTTTGCATGGAATTTTGCGATATTGCCATTATTGAATATAAAGAGGAATTAACATTGGATAACCTGTGTCTGTAAGCAGTTTATCCTTCTCTTATGGCAGACAATCTGCCATTGTTAAGCTGTCATCGTTGTACAATGGGGATTCATTAGAAATTACTTACTCAAAGGTGAACTTGACATACTGCATTTATTCATGGAGGAGGTATTCATATTGGTTATTGTACAGTATATAGGTTTTGTGTGCATACAAATATATGTATGTAATATCTGTGTGAGCATATACAATGTCCGTTTCCTGGCTGTCATGATTATCACAAAAATAGCCATTACATTTGACATTTTTGGATTTGTGTGTGTGCATGTGTTTGAGCGGAACATGATGGTCACAGCTGGACAAACTTTACTCAAGCCTTAAGAGCTACAAGGTTACTTCCTGGGTTGTATGGGAGTGTAGGAGAGAGCAAGAGATCAGCAAAAGCCACTGCACCAACATAAGACCAGAGCAATGGCCTCTATAAGTAACTTTTATTTTCAGAGGGTCATACGGTTCTCCTGTTGCCTGGGGTAAAAGGATAATTGCTTGATCACCACATTTGCTATTCAAAGGTCAGCATTGTTATGTCATCTCATTTTTTAACACTGCTCCATTGCAACAGCATATTTACTGTTCTTGTTGTTTGGAAAAAATAAGTTATTTTGCATACAAAATATTGCCTTTGGCTATTGCCCTTTTCTCTATGACCATCCTATGACTTTTCCTTAATTGGCATAAAACAATTACATTCCAGGTCAGAATAACCTATTTATATAAACCTATTGAACTGGTTTTATTGAGTTAGAAGGGAGCCGCACCATTTGAAATGCAGCACCAGCACTAGTTAGCACAACTACAGCTTTAAAACTCCACCTTTCTTGATAGTGAATTCCACTGCTACTACCAAGGTCCCATACTTATAAGACACTCCTTTCCTGCAGGAAAGGTGGATGTTGTGATCCCAGGACTGCAGTTGTTATTACAAGAGTGCAACAAGTTTCACTCTTCAATCACCCCAAGGACATGCTTAAAAAAAAAAAAAAAAGTTACCGCCTAAGAAGTCCATACACAAATACCAATGTACCAAGATGAAAGTCAGTATGTGAAAATATACCTGCAATCTTTCAAAACAACTATTAAGCTATCCTACATACAGAAGAATTAATTTCTGAAAATGGATTTGCAAAATCGATACCCCTTAAAATGGTGTTGACAGAACTTAACAGTTCAGCTTGGATACAAACTGGTGGCATAAACCTTAGCACGGTGGAACCCCCTTTTTCCCCCTTCCCCCCGGGCTCATCATTATCATCATCATCATCACTCCCATAACGACATTGGTCATTGGGGCACCATCATTGATGAGTAATCAACCAGTTGTCTCCACCCCATGACTGTGTGTTAGTGCTTGAGTCTCCGCAAAGTCCGTTCCTGTCCACTCTTTTATGTTTTCAATCCATCTCTTCCTTTGTCTACCTCTTCTTCTCTTCCCCTGTACTGTCCCTTGGAGGATGATCTTGGATAGGCCAGATGATCTTGTTACATGGCCATACCATTTCAGCTTGTGCTTCTTCATGGTCGTCAGGAGGTCTTCATATGACCCAGCGCATTGGTTGATGATATTGTGGACCTCTTCATTAGTGATGTGATGGGAGATGCCCAGGATTTTATGGAAGAATCTCATCTCTACTACCTGTATTTTCCGTTCAAATTCTGCCATAAGGGTCCGTGTCTCGCACACATACAGAAAAATGGAGATGACCAATGTGTGCAGCAGTTGGTTTGGATTCCAGGGAAATGTTCTTATTCCTCCAGATTGGCTTTAGCTTTGTCACGGCTGCTGCTGTTTGCGCAGTTCTTGCCTGAATTTCTGCCTTGGATCCTTGATCAGTGATGATTGCCCCCAAATACTTGAACTGTTTCACTGTCTCCAGCTCTTGTCCACTGATAGTAATATGTGAGCCGATGGCATCACGTTTGTCATCAGCTTGGTTTTCTCTGCACTGATTTCCATGCCATATTTTGCGGAGGTTTCATCCAATTGTTTCACAAGGTTGGCAAGGTCATCTTCACTGCCTGCCAGGCCATCAATGACATCAGAGAACTGAAGATTTTAGATTGTTCGCCCTCCCTCCCAATGGTGACTGTGCATATGTGATCTTCTTGGGCATCAGTTATTATGCAACCACCAGACAAATGGAGATCCTAGTGTCTTAGACAGCCCAGATTCAACAGAGGAGGATGACTTTCCAGTACTACATGAAGAAGTGGAGACAGCTATGAAATCACTCAAGAATGGAAAGGCTACAGGTATTGACAACATCCCAGCCAAACTGATGACATTTCGGAGGAGAAATAGTAATAGATGTACTCAGGAAGGTCTGCAATAAGATCTGGCTCCTCTACGTGGACACAGTCACTAATCATCATTCTGCCAAAGAAAGGCAACTTGCAATTGTATCAAAATTACTAGACCATAAGCTTAATTAGCCATCCCAGCAAAGTGATGTTGAAAGGCATATTGAACAGATTAAAGCCACAAGTGGAAAATATCATAGTTGAAGAACAGGCTGGCTTTCGTGCTGGAAGAAGTACCACAGAACAGATTTTCAACCTTCGTGTTCTATGTGAGAAGTACTTACAACACTAGCAGGACATCTACCATGTCTTTGTTGACTTCAAGAAGGCATTTGACAGAGTATGGCACGAAGCTCTCTGGGCAACCATGAAGAAATACAATGTTGGTCGTCAACTTATTCTTACCATTAAACAACTGTATGCCAAGGCCAGCAGTGTAGTTCTCGTCAATGGCACAATAGGAGAGTGATTTCACACCACTGTTTGAGTCCAGCAAAGCTGCCTTCTTTCACCCACACTGTTCAACATCTACTTGAAGCGCATAACAACTGATGCCCTGATGTTCTCCCTCCCCCCACCCCCGCCCTCCAGGCTACTACAATACAAATAATAATATTGGGAGCTTACTGTAAGACCTTGTCTGTCTGAGACATTTTTGTACCATGGCATAGCAAGTGTGCTCATGTACTCTAGGCCACCATTATTCTGAGATCAAGGCCTGGATTATCTCTATATGTATTTCAGCACAATGTTTTTGCAACAACTTTTTATGAAACTAAAATAAAAACTTACCATGTCTCTGTTCCTCTGCTTTGTATTAATTCATTCCTTTTCTCCTCTGTCTGACATTATTTCCTCAGTCTTTGTCTATTTTATTGCCAGTTAACTTTCCTTTTCTCTATTTCCATTCTTTAAATAGCTACTACCATTCCCTTTGTTCTTTCACTCCCCCTATTTCTATTTTCCTCCTTTCACTTCATCCTTATGTAAAAGTCCTCTGAAGTTTAATAAGTATAGATATGATTCTATAGACATTACTCTTAAAACTATACAGTAGAGAGTTTATTATTCCTATTATAATTTTTTAATATTTCTATGATAATCATGCCCAAGTGCATCAATAAGGTCCAGACCCCAGAGTGTATGTTTTAACTGAGTGTCCCTTTAACAGAAATATACAAGAAGCTTTATGTTGGTGGCCACCTTCATTTCGTTCAGCATGTTACTTTTCCTCTTCACCAATATAAGCATAGCATTGTGATTCTACTCCACGTCCATGCACACGAAGTTATTTCATGGAGGAGAACAATCATCTTCTGACAGACATTCACAGCAGTAGCACAAAGAATACAGAAATTGCTGACAAAACAATGTTCTTTTGTTTCAGATTTTCCAACAGTGAAAGTCCTTCTTTAAAGTACATACATAGCACTTGAAAGTTCAGTGCCCTACGTCTACCTTGCCTCTTGATTTGCCTACAGTAATTCTAATTTTGTTCCAAAGTGCAATGAAAAGCATTTAATCAATCATTATAGTTTAATTCTGGGCAAGCAAACACAGTCAGGGCATGCAGTGAGGTTTTTTTTTCCTCATTTTCTGGCTATGGGAAAGATCCTGTAACTTACTTTTAGGAGTATTTTTTTCTTGACTAGTTGCAGTGACATTAATGCACTTGTATACTACTACTACTCAATATAAGACAGGGTTACAGAATCAGAACTTAAGTTAAGGGAACATTGAATGAGCAATAGGGTACTTAGTGGATTATTCCCTACTGGTATATTTTTAGGTTCAAATCCAGCTCCCAGTGCCCAACCCAAATATCTGGGCAGGAAGATTGGCAGATATACAGGGAGGCGGGAAGGAGAAATCCTCTGCACTTCTTCCAAACCATGAAATGGGTGTAGAGCCACTCTGTAGAAGCTGTGCAGGGTTGAGGGGAAGAAATGGAAATAGTACCATGTGACTGATATGACCAATCATGACTAACACAGTTCTTATTTCAAATGACAAGTGAATACTTTGCATGAGCTCTGCAAAGAGTTTAACATTCATTGAGTGAAGGCAAATAAATAATTCGGAAGAAATTGCAATCTGACAGTCAGTGTGCAGAAAAGCTAAATTTGTCAACTAACATTTTGTTCAGTTATTAGATTGGGCTTGTTCTATGAATTCACAATATGCAAGACATATATATTTAGGGCCTAATTTTCCAAATATGTACATGTGGGCACTTCACCCAACATGAGCAGTCCTGTCAGCTTCAATGCAATTCTTTTGAAGAACTAGGAAGTCATTGACTTCAGTACAAGTATGCATATGAACAAGTTCCTCAATGCTTCCAGAAGTGTGGTTTTTAAAAAAAAAAAAAAAAAAAAAAAAAAAATTGCCCATCTTGCCAACTGTTAACCTAAGAAGGCAAAGATACAAGAAACAGAGCAATAAAGGGAGTTAGTCTTCCAAAGTCTTAGCTCATGTTCTCAGTTTTGCAAATACATAATGCTAGAAGTTCATGTATCATTGCATTGATTTAAAATAAGTAAAATGTTTTACACACGTTCAGGTTTTTTGAATATTTTTTATTTTTGTCATGTTTTCCCTGCTTTAGGTTTGTGATTTATCCTTCAGCCTGAAGAAAATGTTGATCCGACACAAGCTGACTCACAATCCCAATCGTCCAATGGCTGAATGCCAGCTTTGCCACAAGAAGTTTACAAGAAACGACTACCTCAAAGTGCACATGGAAAATGTCCATGGAGAAACTGACAGCTAACCATGGCTTATGCAAGAAGAGTGTGTCTAGTGTTCAAGAGTGTTCTATTTGTACATGTACAAACTCCAGACTTCTCACCTGATGACTGAGCAGAGTCAGGAAAAATAACTGTAATATGTCCACAATCTTTTTTCCATTTGGCTTTGTTTGTTACTAGAGGTTTTTTTTTTAATCAAGTAAAACACAATTTGAAGATAAAAGAACTTTTCTTTCTCTTATAATCTACACAGTTTTATTTGCAGCCTTCGTACCTTAGATGTTGGTGGTGTTATCCTGAAATTTTGGACATAGATCAGTGTATCTGAAGCTTCTGGAGCACAGTAAATGCAGTTGGATAAATTTACTTTCATCCTCATTGACCAGTGATCCAAACAAATTTTATTCCAATATTAACACCGCACTTTATTAGAACATAGTTTCTTCACACTTTTAGTGCCTTTAATTATTAGATAAAATGGACTAACTTTGTGGCATCTCAAGGTCAATTTTATGTATGGTACAGAAACTGCAGGAGTCTGCACTCTCACACACTTTAACATAATCAGCAAGAAAGGCATAATTTCTTCTAGTTGCCATTGTGTGAGACAAGCCAAGAGCAAAAGCTGTGAACAATTTAGGTTTTAAAACCATATTAATGCCCACAGTTGTAACTGGCAGGGCCAGGAGGGAAAAAAACATGGCTTCTGCAAATACAATTGTCTGGTTAAGGCAAAAAATGTGTATTCAATTTGCTGGGGAAAATGCTGTTCCCTGAGGTTTTATCCTGTGGAAATCAGCTGCCCTGATTATCCCACTTAAATGGCTTTGGTTTTCATAAAACTGTTAATGAGCAGCAGGAAAAAAATATTGTGTACAACTGTGTAACAGTCAAATTCTCCCAGATGTTAGATTAAGACTTGTATTCCACAGTTCTTAAAAAGAATTCTCATATGCTATCCATGTATGCTACTGTATAACAAAGAGCTTGTTTTTACCTAATGAGACCGTGAAAAGCGTAACTCTAGCAGTAGATTGCATTTGAGGTTCTATACAATTCCTCAGTAGTCTTCACAGTTAAACATTAGGGCTCTGCTTCTGTGCTCACGTTCATTTTAGTTTATGTGGACCAATATTGTTAGGAATAATTTGTAACTATACACCTTGTTCCTGCTAGAAGCTTATCTCAGTTGCTGATGGGAAATGTTGTAAACTTCCCCCTGGACTGCAACAGTGACCAGACAGACACTGGATGGATGAGCAAGAGGAAATAGAAGGTGAAATCCTGGCCCCACTGAAGTCAATGGTAAAACTCAATTTGACTTCACTGGGGACAGAATTTCAACCACTGTTTCCATTCTGGAAGGAAATGAGGGGGCCAGAAGCATCATCTTTTCTTTCCCTATTAATGGTTTTACGTGTATTTTGTATCCAATCCACTGGATAGCCTACAGTCAATTACACATTTTCTCTTCAGTTTTGAGAATTATCAGTAACATTATTAATTTTCAAAAATGTGAACAGAACACCTCATGGGTTCCTGTTGAAACTAAAAAGAAAGTATATCACTAATAAGTGTGTTCTGAGGAAAGGACTATTTCGGGGGGGTTGCCCACATTTCCATAGTGTTCACCATATTTTACTACAAGACTATTTTTTTTGGACCACTTCCTTTCCCATTAAAGTTGTATAATACTGTGGGGCAACTGTGGCAATTGTTTACAAGGTGTCATTTTATAAGAAAGACTTTTAATGTACTTACTGTCTTTTAATGCAATTAACTAGGTGGAAGCATCATCATTTTAGGCCAGACCAATGACCTTTTGTTTAGGTACCATGTGACCAGCCAGGTACCTCTGCTCTATCTGGATGACACTAAAGTCTGTCATCCAAAAACTTGCTTATAAAACTAGAATAGACATAGTAATAAGCCAACGGATATGATGCTACACATATAAGATGTAATTATAATGTATGGGCCATTCTGTTACGCTAATGTAAATCCAGTGTAGCACCATTGAATTAATCAGATTTGACAGTAAATTGAGGAGAATTTATCACATGCATATGTTGTCATTTTATATTTGATACATTATAACCTATGATATTTAATTTTAATTAAAATAGAACGTATTTTCCTATATTTTATAACAGTTTGTCTCAATGTCATATTTTAGGCACAAAGTATGTTTCATTTTATAATTCATTATTCAACAATGGTTAGTTCATTTTATTGCATTCAGTTTGATTTTTGAAATACATATTGAATCTTATTTTATTGAGTAGGACATCTGTAAATTTGGGAAGAGGAGAATAATTGGGAATGTTTTGTTAGTTTGGAATCTCAACTACCTTTGTGAAACTTCTAAATGTAGATTTCTTTATACATAGTTTGGTTTCTGAGAATCTTATGAAAGTCTGAAGACTTACCAGTTTTGTCTGCTTTAATTATATATATATATTACAGGTGTGTCAAATACTGCAAAAGACTAAGTTGAATTTATGTTTACTCCTCTTTTGTAAAAGTTCTCGTGAAGAAGTTTACTGGCAAGGATATTTGCAGAAACAGATTATTTTAAATTAACTTGCTGCTGTTATTAGTAAGAGAAACCTGATACCAAGAGTTACATTCAGCCAATAAGTGAACAGAAACATAATGTGTGTTGTTGACAAAAATAAAATGAAAAAAAATATTAATTTGGGTGGGATTTTTTTTCTTTCTCCTCCCCACTTGCTTTCTCCTCCTCTTTTGTTTTCACACTTTTTAGTGACAGAATATGAAGAGGGAGGAAACAAACCTGAAAAAATATATTTTTTTAAATTGATTTTTTTTATTTAATTTTCATTTGAAAATGTGTTCCTTTTCAAAACCCTATGGAACACTTTTTTTCAATTTAGTAATCATTTCTATCAATTTTTTTCTAAAACAATTTGGTGAACAATTTTGAATAATAGTGATTTTTCTCAAATGTGATTATCTGCATGAATATGAAAAATCATTAATTTTTATTAATTTTATTTAGTGTCAAAGCACTACTGAATAAATTGCAGCAAAAGTTCAATTATACTTGTTTATACTGTAACTGATAGTTGCAGCTGTGTATTTGACAAGCTCTCTCATTAGCAGGGATGGTCATGGTCAATATTTGGAGGCGAGACCTCCAGGGAAAACAAGCAGGAGCTGCAGGAAGTTATGCTGAAGTTTCAGCAGACTATAAGCTATCTCAGAGCTGAATCTTGTACTGATGCCCATCTGGAACTTCAGGAGTTTAAGTATATTAAGAACAAAAAGCATCCTAGCAATGGTATTGGTCCTAGGATGACCAGACAGCAAATGTGAAAAATCGGGATGGGATGGGGAGTATATATAAGAAAAAGACCCAAAAATCAGGACTGACCCTATAAAATCAAGACATCTGGTCACCCTAATTGGTCCATTACTAGATGGAAAGGGAAGATTATCAATAATAAAGGAGAAATATATAATAAATATTTCTGTTCTGTGTTTGGGGAAAAAACAGATGATATCATCATCATATGATATAGCTAACACTCTTTCAATTCCAAATTATCATCATCCTGAGTTACAACAGCAACTATTAAAGTTAGACATTTTTAAATCAGCAGGTGTGGCTAATATCCATCCAAGAGTTTTCAAAGAACTTGACTTTCAAAAAGTCTTAGAACACTGGGGAAGTTCCAGAAGAAGAAAGCCCATGTTGTGCCAATATTTAAAAAGAGTAAATGCAGTGACTCAGATTATTTTAGGCCTGTCAGTTTGACATCAATCCTAGCCAAATTAATGGAGTAGTTAATATGGGGACTTGATTAATAAAGAATTAAAGGAGGGTAACATAATTAATGCCAATCCATATGGGTTTATGGAAAATAGATCCTGTCAAATTAAGCTGTTACTTTTTTTTATGAGAGTAGAAGGTTGGTTGATAAAAGTAATAGTTTTGATGTAACAGACTTCTCTAAGGCATTTGACTTGGTACTACACAATAATTTGATTAAACAAACTAAAGTGACACACAGTTAACCTGACACACATTAAATGGATTAAAAACTGTCTGATAGGTCTCAAAATGTATTTGTAAGTGGGTTCTAAAGGAATTATTTTGGGGAAGTTCTGTGGCCTGTGTTATAAAGGAGGCCAGATTAGATGATCTCAAGGGTGTCTTCTGGCCTTCGAGTCTATGAATCTACTCCTGGGCAAAAATGTTTGCAGAGCAGGCCCTGAGTCAGTACAGAACCAATGCCTGTCTTTAAAGCTGCAGGTAATTCTATTATAAGAGCTGCTGAGATCTGTCCAAGGGATACATCTCTTGGTAGAACACTGGTTTGGGAGGTAATGTGACCAATATTACAGTATTCACAATACTGAACTGTATACTGAGTTTATATCAAGGATACAGCACAATTATAAACCCTGTTTCCAGTTGGCCATAACTTTTTTAAAATAATTGTTCTTTCAGAATAAAAAAAAAATTTCCATTGATTTCCTGATACCAAATATGATTTTTTTTAAGCTAAGAAAATTCCCTTCAACCAATTTTGCGTAATGGGAGAATGAAATATGCCATTTTATATCTCCCCTCTCCCCCCATCCCCCTGGTCACCACCTGCCATGCGTGTGCACACTTTTTTTGGGGGGGGGAGGGGGTGGTTTGGATAGTCCAATGTAGGAAAACAAAAATATTAATTTGTTGACATGATTCATGTCTCTTGGGTCAGAGATGGCCAACTCTTCCAAAACAAAACATCAGTGACAGGAGACCATCATATGTAAAGGGAAAAAAATAGATATTTAATATATGGAGATATACCTCTCTCAGAGAACTGGAAGGGACCCTGAAAGGTTATTGAGTTCAGCCCCCTTCCTTCACTAGCAGGTCCAAGTACTGATTTTTGACCCTGATCCCTATGTGGCCCCCTCAAGAATTGAGCTCATAACCCTGGGTTTAAGCAGGCCAATGCTCAAACCATTGAGCTATCCCTCCCCTCCCCTCCCCTCCCCTCCCCTCAATCTACAATGATTCCTGTACTGTGTAACTTTCTTCATATCTTAGCCTTCTATTTTTTTCTCTTTGTTCTCCACTGCAAAGTCCATCCCAATGTAAACTGATGAACTCTTGCTAAGAAACCCATCTTGCAGAAAACTCTTCTATATGGCACACTTGGAGAAGCTTATCTTTTTTCCCCAAACAATTTTCTACACCATATATTCTGTAGTTTACAGTCCACTTAACAGGGAAGATTCTGAAAAACAGTCAGGAGAATGAATACCTCATTGTGAGGAGGATTTCTTCAAAGTAGCACACTATTTCTTGACAAATACAGCGTTCCTATGCCCGAATCTAAAATACTCTGCCACCACCACATTTCACATGACTACATGGCTTAGCAATGACTATATAGTCCAGCATGCTGGACTGGCTCGTGACAGAATAATGTTTGCGAGCAAGAGCGAACCACCAGCTACCAGTGGAATGTTGCAATAAAGTAAGTCCATATTTATAAAGTCTTTTAAACTAGAACTCCCAGGTCTGGCTATCAATACAACTGACAGCTGAAGGTCCATTTAGGAATGATATCTCAATGTAGACTAGGCACAATAGAACATTGAATCTCAAGTTACAAAAGTCAGAGCTTGTAAAACAATATTTGAACCCACACTGGATTACTGAACTTCAGCAATGAAGGGCTAAAACCTGCCCTCTGACTGTGTGCAAACACAATAGCTGTCTTTGTATAAGATGCCATGATGCATGCCATGTAGCAGAGATCAGCAATAAATGGTGAACTTTTTCCTTTTTTAATTCAGCACATTAACATAAAAAACAAATATAAATCCTTGGATACAAGTTCCTTTTACTCTTTTGCCTTTTCAGTTGATCAGAATGTTTCTCCTTGTTTAGGATAACTTTCATTACTTTTTAGGATGTTTTTAAAAATAAAGCTTGAGACACCTATTCCAATGCTCAAATCATAATACTGATAACGAAAGATTAATGTAACATTTCTTTCAGGCCTCAAGCTAATTTACATAATCATAAATTATGGCATCAATTCTGCAAATTGTACATGCTTAATTTTATGTACTGTGAATAGTCCTAGTAAATTAAGTTAAGCAGAATAGTGGCCGACATTCATACAAACAAAAAATTAAGGTTGCAATTTTAAAACATGAGTCAGAATATTATGTTCTAAGAGTAATATAATGAATTCTCTCATCTAGGACATTTATTTTCCATATTAAACTATTACTATATATCCAAATATATGTATATAGTATAGTGTGTACATATGAGGTTACGTACCCTACTCTTTTCCTTCCTTGTGTGTAGAAATTCATGATATAAATTAAACTCATTTAATGCATTTAAAACTTATTCTTTACAGAATAATACTGTGCTTGTGCATATTAATGTTAGTATTTTATGCTCATGACAGCTTTGGAGCATTCACCTCTTTGGAAGGATTAGGATAAGGGAGAGGTGAGTTCACAGCTTTGCTGTTGCTAATGTTAGATGGAATGTATTTTTGCAGAAAAAAATGTTAATTTTATGCCACCTGTTGAAAGGCTGTAATTTTTGGCTTCTGGTGCCCGGAGCATAACATTCACACGAGCCTGGTGCTGTCCTACATTAAGAGCAGTGCAGTCACACAGCTCCGAAGGTTTCAGAGTGGTAGCCATGTTCGTCTGTATCAGCAAAAAGAAATAGGAGTACTTGTATAAATTTGTTAGTCTCTAAGGTGCCACAAGTACTCCTTGTTCTTTTTACAGCTCCAAAGGAAACTCCAGGAAACACTGCCTCTCCAAGAGACAGAGTGCCTCTCAGACCTTCCCAAAGCACATGGGGATTACAGCACGCACAATCCCTTTGGCTGGCCACCTCTGATAGATGGAGATGGGTGGGGGAGGGGTGCACCATTAAGGATGAAAAGGACTGTAAATTGTTGTGGGCCAGATGGAGGCTTCAGAGCAACCCAGCACTGCCTTTTTGGCCAATAGTAGTTCAGAATTTGACTAAGACACTGTAGCCAATTTTACTTATCAAGCCAATTTTTGAATTGACTCAATCCCTTATGAATTTTTGCAGAAAAAGGTAGGATTTAGCACCACAATATCAAAAATATTAACAGGTTAATTGACCCTAGATTTTGAGGTGCCCCATGTGAAGTAACATGCCACATCCAGCTTTCCCTACCTCCTCAATACCCCCTCCCAAAAAAACCCTCCCCATCTGCCTTCTCCCTAACCTTTTTGACCCACAGATATTTCTGAGACATCTAGTGCCCCATACAATGGAATAGTTGTTTGAGCACAAGAAAAAGTTTCTAAAGACAGGGCCCAGGTGGATAATTCAACTTCTCCTTTGGTCTAATAGGGCCAGAGTCAGATAGGGCCACAAACAATCAGATGCACATGGGTTTGCACAGATCACATAAGCCATAAGGCTGTTACTGATCAATAGTCCCTCTTGAATTAAAAGCATATCAATTCAAATTTTAACTAGTGAATACTGTTCTAAATTTCACCTAATAGTTCAAGTAGATATTTTCCTAGCATTGTTATTAGTGTATTTGTAAATATATATTTTTAAAGCTGTATTATTTCCCAATCAGGTCTTTATTATTTTTGTAAGCTGGGACTGAAATTTGCTGATCTTTTAATACCACATAAATAAGGAACAAAATGGATATACTGCTTCACAGCAAGAAACGTGGTGCATAAAGAATTCACTGACACTGTCACTTTCACTCTGTTCTATTTGTTCTGCTCAAGTGACATTTATATTTCAGGCTACTAAGTCACTGCTTAACCTTAGCTATGTCTCCAGTTACCCTAGAAGTGAGATCAGAGGCCTTGTGAGACATGCACTCTGTCATCACCCTCCAATGAGGAAAGAAACCAGGAGGAAACAACAACCCAGAATGGCACAGATAGAGAGACCAGATGCTCGGTTTCTGACTGAGGTAGGAGGAATAGCATTTCTGAACCTCCTTTACTCTATGTGGTATAAGGTTAGCTACCCAGACAGCAAGGTGGGGGAATAAAAGCAAACAAACCCTATGTAATTTTTAGGTTTTTTTTTATTATTTTTTTGGCTGGTGGTGGAAGCAAATGTTTTGTTTTCTTTTTTAGATGCTAATTTTTTTTAAAAAGTGGTTTTCCAGAGAGTGGTACAAAATGCTTTATGACTGACCAACCTTGATCTGAACTAACTGCCAGAGAGAGTGCAGCAGGGGGTTTATGGATATGAAGCATTCCAATAAAAGGGATTTTTTTAAGTTGAAACCTTCAGCACATTTCCTGAGAGTCTGGCTCTTTTGATTATTTTAAAGAGGCTGCACAGTGATCAATGGCAACCAAAGGAATCAACTAAGTTTTGAAAAGATTCTAATTGCTGGAGGTTTAAGTGTCTCATAGTAAGCTGAATAGGATGTCATGAAAGCAATGTGACTTGGTACAGTACAACAAATGCTCTGTACAGACCAGTTGAAACTGCATCATCCAAGGAAACTATCTATGTGCCTATGATTCTGCTCCCCCCGCCCTCCTCCTCACACACACACACACACACACACACACACACACACACACACACACACNCACACACACACACACACACACACACACACACACACACACACACACACACACACACACACACCTTACAATAGAAACAAAAAACTCTGCCCAGGCTATTTCTGAAGGAGAAATGTCTCCCTGGAGTTAATGGCCCTGAGTTATGCCTCAAGCCATCCACTCCTTCCAATAGGTTGTTAATCTTCAGGAAAATACCCCAAGCTTAGTCATTATTGTTTAATTGAAATGAAAAGTAAGAGATAGAAGAATTGTCATCTAGGTTTCTGAAAACAATGTTAAATCCAGGCTCTAATCCTACAAGCATTCAGAGGAACAGTATTCAGAAAAAGAGCATTGTCATTGCAGTAATTTATTAAGCGAGACACCTTTTCCTGACCAGGTGTAAACCCCAATTAAGCAAAAGCATGCATTTAAGTCTATTCATGGAAGAAAAGCAGAAAGTTAAGTGTTTTGCTGAACAGGGATGCAGAGTTGAATTGGGGCTGGGAGGAGGTGGGGCGTGTCTACACTACAGATGCTACTGTGGCATTGTTATACACTGTAAATTTAGGCCAGGCCTTAAATCTGATCTCTCACCAGAGTAAATTGGAAGTGATATCCTTTAAGTCAACAGAGTCACACCAATATAAGAAAAAGGACTTTTACTCTATCAGTATGACTTCTGCACAGCTAAAATATTATAACTGCCAAAGGAGAATCAAGATAATTGCATTTAAAAAAACAAAACCCACAAAAACATTGTAAAATAGTAATCAAGCAAAACTGAGGTTCTGAGCATGGACTCTTGTATAAGGCATTTGACTGAGGGCTTGGCTACACTCGAAACTCCAAAGCGCTGCCGCAGCAGCACTCCCGCAGCAGCGCTTTGAAGTGCGAGTGTGGTCGCGGCGCCAGCGCTGGGAGAGAGCTCTTCCAGCACGGCAGGTACTCCACCTCCCTGAGGGAATTAGCTTACAGCGCTGGGAGTGCGGCTCCCAGTGCTGGGGCACTGTTTAAACTGGCGCTTTACAGCACTGTAACTTGCTGCGCTCGGGGTGTGTGTGTGTGTTTTCACACCCCTGAGCGAGAAAGTTGCAGCACTGTAAAGCGCCAGTGTAGCCAAGGCCTGAGAGTCAGGAGTCCTGGATTCTATTCCTGGCTCTGCCAGTGACCTGTGTGTGACCCTGGGCAAGTCACTTTATTTTTGTGTTCCTCTTTCCCATCTCACTCTTCGTCTTCTCTATTTAGACTGCAAGCTCTTCAGGACTGGGACCTTTTCACTATCTGTTTATACAGTGCCTAGCACATTGGTGCCCTGATCTTGGTTGGTGTTTCCAGGTGTAACTAATACAAATAATTGTTAATAATAATAATAGGAGCATTTCCTCAAAATTACTAACTTGAGGGAGGGACTTGATTGTTGAAAATGCAGTTGAGGGTTATTCATCTAAATTGGCCACTAATCCCCAGGAAATGCCCTTTATTGGGGTTGTTGCTGTTGTTCACTGGAGAGGAAAATAACTGTTATATATGTACTTCTATTTAATAGATTATGCAGTTTCTGTTGGCTTAGTATTAATACTCCATAAATGCTACCAAAAAAAGTCAAAAAGAGTTTTTGTTCTCATTAAACATACTTTCTCTGAAAAATATGATTTAATTCATAAATGTTTTGTTGCATTGTCCTCAGAATGTAAGTTCTTTGGAGCAGGGACCATATCTTGTTATGTTCCTGCACTATTCTCAGCACAAAGGGGCCCCAGGAACTACTATACTATAAATAATAACAATATTCCTCTCTTTTGATATGTTGAATAGTGGAGGAAGCGCCCATACAGTTTGCCAAACAATGTTTTATTGGAGGGAGTTTGTTTTAATTTGTGTTCCTCATCAAACAGGGCATTTAACAAGAAGGGGACCATTAATAAAAAGGGGTCTTATTATTCTTTTATGAAGGCAAAGACTATAAGCCCTTAAATCCACAAACTCATTTCCAGTTTAACAGCTGTTTAAACAAAACTGGGAGGAAGTACTACAACAGGTACTGCTTCTGCTGCTGGATTATAGGCCTTCACTGGTGTTTTGTCAAGGTTAACCCTTTGGTGTCCACTGTTATCACTTCTATTCTATTAGTGTCATGTCTTCACTTTTTAACATATTCTTTAACATACTATACCTGCCAGATTAAGAGTCTGTCATGTATCAGCTTGCAAGTCAATGGAATCCCAAATTCTTTCACCACTTTCTTTCACAAGTCTTTCACTTTACTAAGATCTTCTTAGTAGATCTTCCAGGCTTGAAAGTCCATTTATCTTTACCTAATATGACATGTACAGGGCAAGAGCTAACTTTTCAAGCCGGTCATTTATACTGTTATAAAACATGGAAATTTCTTTGTCAGCATCTGAGAGTGACATGTTCATTTTCAGAGCAGACAGACTGAATGCTCAACCAATAGAGACTAGATGTTATTAGAAACTACTTCATAAGAGGAAAAGAATAAATAGGTTGGAATTAAATGTGAGTTTGCAGATGCCCTGATACTGAAGGAGAAGAGTTTTGCAGTTATAGATAACTCTGTGTTTTTTGTATCCCCTAACCTAGAGTTGAGTTGTAAATATCATAGGATAATAGAATCTGAGATTGGAAATATCTATCTGATTATTGAGCCCAAATCCCAGCAAGCGCATGATGGAGGTGGTATTAAAAATTAAACTTTTGCTATACTTGACCTTACCCAATGGACTAGCAAAGAATTTTCTGTGAAAGATACACCAATCCTACTGTAACAATCAACTAAACTGTTAGGTGAACTGTAACATTCTCAGGTACAATGAGTCACATATGTAATGTTACTGCTGCATGATAGCATCTAGAACTATGAAATACTAATTTCAACAAAACCAAATAACTGATATTTTCCCTGAAAGAAATCTTACAATCTGCCTTGAGTAAGGGGAAGTGTGTAGTTGCAGTCTGTCCTGGAGCAGAGCAGGGATGAAATTTGTCACTCTTTGACTCAGAGTCCAATTTGCTCCTGCTCTCTCTCCTCTTGTTCCAGGCAGGAAGTAAACTACACAAGCCCTCTTCCTGGCGTAGCTTACTTCCCCATCTGTACTGGCCAGCACATGGAGCGGAGGGATAGCTCAAAGCATCTGTCCACTCCTCACCCACTTGCGTGGACTGGGGAGTCAGGGCTTGGCAACAGCTGCTTTCTCCCCCTGCACTGCTCCTTGTAATATGGGTAGCACTCATAGCAAAGTAAAAGGGCCTCCTTAAACTGCATGTAGCCAGGTTGATTGCTTACAAAGATAATTATCTAAGAAGGAGAGAATATCTACCTCCCCAGTCCTAAATAAATTACTGGCCTTTAAAATTTAGGATTTGCCTGTGATTTCTCCTCTTGGTAAAACACTTAGCTTAATATAGCATTTCTCGTGTTCAAACATTTGCTAATCCAAATTAAAATGCAGTAACAAACATAAATGCAGCTAGTAAGAAAACAGCTGATAAAGATGACCAGTTTGCCATTGGAAGGCAGAATTTTCCCATGTTCTTTAACCATTAAGGGCCAGATTGTGAACTCCTTATTTCTTTTGGCAAGCTCCTACTGAAGTCATTGAGTCTATGCTCATGAGTCAGTATTTACTATAATAAAGGCTCTACAATCCACCCTAAGAAGGAAAGATCTACTAGAGAATTGAAAATGAACTTTTCCTAATAGACTGAATTTCATAGTTCCTGCTCATCTCTTTTGTGAGCATAAAAGTCCAAGGCCAGCATTAAATTTTGTTCCTAATTACAAGTTTCTTCTAGTTGATTCTGCAGTTTCCTAAATTAGAGTCCCAGCTGGGTCTGGTCAGGATATGGGCTACAGTCATATCCACAAGGATGTGGTTCATCTAGCCAGGGTTCATCTCTCCATCAATGGAGGATAAATATTTGGATGTTTTGCTTCAAAAGATCTCTTCAGAGAGATAAAAACAACCTTTACAGGCATTTACTCCAAAGGAATTTAGAGCCCATAGTTAGTGTGCTCCAAACGGCTGTGGCGTTAGCCTTTTTCTAAAAGCAGATCCTTGCTAGATAAAGCAGCTGGTTTAACTGTTCTTTCTCCACCCAGTATCCCTCATGACATGACTTTGAGAAAAGCCAGACAAAAAGAACAAAAAAAAAAAAATGTACATTTTCAGAAATCCAAATAAAATGGTTCACAGATGAGTCCTTGGGTCTTTATTGTATTTCAGACTTGTAATAGGTAAATCCACAGCTGTTCTAGATTTTGGCAGTTTGTTTGTAGACATACTGAGCGCATAGCCTGAGAATCACAAAAATAATTCTCATCTCATACTGGTTTAACTCCACTGACCTCAAAAAAATAGAAATGTTTAATATGTTCACAGAGAGAGAAAGAGAGAGAGAGAGAGACACACACACACACACACAGTAGCAAAGAGCTTTTCTCAAATTCAGAATTATTTAAAAGTTGAGTGTTAAACAAAATTAAATCTGCCTATATCCTTTTGGAAGATGGAAACCCTGCCTACACGAGAGGCTGTTTTTTTTTTATCTGATTGTCATTTTATATTTGTTTTAGTCGAGTGGGGCACAACTGACTAAAGTTAGAAGGGCCCTTTCCAATTAAGATGCACTGAATAACCTGTAGGGAGAGAAACCACAGCTCCAATTGTGTGGGATTGATGGAGTTGAACATCTAGTGTATGAGTAAAATTTTCATAGTACTAAAGTCTATTTGCAAAAGTGAACTTAGGCATTCAAGGCCAGATTTTGGAATTTACAGCCCTAGCGGGCTCTGTGCCACCCATGCTCCCTACAGAGTGCACGAGGCTCATTAAAGGATTTTCAGAAGCCAGCCAGGTCTCTCATGCTCATTCATTTCCCCCTGTCCCTTGCAGGTACTGTGCTATTCTCCCCCACCGCCAATTGTGGCCTGCATTTGACAGATATCAGGTCTTAGGTGTACTCACAGCATACCTAGACCTAGAGGATGGGCCCTGCTGGAGAGAAAGGTGTTCCCAGCCTAGGGAGCCTCCAGGGCTTCGGCTTCAGCTAGGGCTTCTGCTAGCAGCTTCTGAGCTGTGGGGGGTGGCAACAGGGCACACACTGCTTTTGTAAATACTGACCAGCAAAAAAGTAGGTGTCTCAGAGACTTGGGAACCTAGGAGAGGATAGTGGCATCTGAGCTGTGGCTTTGAAAATGTCAGTGGCAACTACCTGGTGGACTTAGGCACACATCTGCCCCTTTAGGGACTGAGCACCTTTAAAAATTTGGCCCCTAATTCCCATTGAAATCAATAGGATTTACTGCCAGATTTTAAAGGTATTTAGTCACCTAAAGATTCAGATTGGTCCTTAGTAGGATTTTTCAAAAAGCACTCAAGCACCAAAGTCTCCTAAGTGCCTGAGTCACTTTTGAAAATGAGACCTAGGTCTCACAATGCCTAGCCCAGCAATGATTCAATGCGGTTAACAATCTAAGTGTTAAGTACTTCTGAAAATTTTACCCAGTCTATTTAAATCCTATCAGAAAACAGTGTAGGATACCCCATAGGAGGAACAAACTTTAAAGTTCCAGCTTTGAACTGAAGAAGCTGTTCTACAAACTGATTGGATCATTCCCAAGAAGAAATCAAGAGGATGACCACACTTCTGTACATTTTTAAAGTTACATCTAGGGCTGGTAGTTAATAGTGACTTTGCAGTTGAAATCAATGCACAAATGGGAGACTAAAATTGGGGTCATTGCCTGTGGAATTGGAGGAGATCAGCAACAGAGATTTCAGAACAAATTAAAAACTGGGACTACATTTGGAAATGGACTTCATATTCTCAACACGTGGCAAGTTTGTGAATTCAAGCAAACACAATAGCAACAAGTTTTCCACAGTACATGGTCAGTTCTGCTTTAAATAATGTCAAATCATTAAGTACATAGAGCACATGCTGTAATGCTCTTTACCTTTTTCCCCCTGGTATATTTTGTCTATTCCACATGCACCCGTTTATCTGTGTTTCTGCCCTCTTGTGGATTTGAAATGTAATAAATACTGTAGATTTATATTTATTGGATTTAAGTATCTGTAAGCATTTTATGGCTGTCTAATTTTCATTATCTAGAGAAAAGAAAATGAAATTAGTGTGTGCTGTGGCTCTACTAGATTTATTTATAAAAAAAAAACTTGAGAGTAAACAATATTTTAAAGACACGAATTATGTAAATTTTTACTAATCTATCAGAAACTTCAAATGTGGTCTTCATTTCTGATCCTCCCTATTCTCACGCAGTTACTCCTCCAATTTTGACTGCTTCAGGAAGCCAGAAGTAAAAACAAGGATGAGATGTATGAAATATCACGTACTTATTCTGAGGCTCATAAAGCCCTGGGAAACTTTTCTAAGGTCACTAAGAGATCAGAGCCTTTCACAACCCTCGCATATAATATATAATCTGTATCTTGAAGATTGCTGCATGTACAGAAGAAGAAAGCTTCAAAGCTGGATAGCAAGAGATTAGTCCCTGTACTAGTAAGAGCCAAGAGGATCAGGTCTATGTCAAGCCACAAGGTGGAATTCTGAAAATGATGCCAGGAAATCTGAAACCCAGGCTTGAATATTAAAAACAATATCAGTACAATGTGTTGCTGTTCTGAGTCATCCAAAATATCTTGGCCATGTTTATTTTATTTCTCTGCATGTTAAACATACAGATAGTCCCATAACTTTGCACAGCATTACACAACTTTAAAAAAGCCATGGTCCCTGCCCCACAGCATTCACAGTCAAAGGTCCAGACTCATCAAGAAGAATCACAGGGGTGGACCCCTGAGCATCGACAGTGCCCCCATTGACTTCAATGGAGCTCTGCATGGCTGCAGTTGTCCACGCATGTGGTTTGGTTCCCCTGTCAAGATCAGGACCTAAATTAGACAACAAACAAATCTTATATATTGTGATGCTTTTAAACAGAGATTAAGGTCGGGCAAGAGGGGAGGAGTGGAAGTCAGCAATAGAAAGCTAGGGGATATTGTTTATATTTTTCTCTGTACCTAGTGTTTATTATTCACAATCCCACACTGTCCAAGGTGCTGACAACACCTTTTGAGATATATAATATCAACATTATATAGACCGTGTCCTGATTCCTGGAGCAGAGACAGACAGCAGTCTTCCAAAGGGCCTAGTAAACTCTTGTTATAAATCCTTACTAACAGATGGTTTTGATGTACTCGCTGGTATTTTAGATGATGATTGTGGTTAAGCATTTAAATCCCATTGATGTTCAATAGGACTTAGGCACTTAAATCAACTAGGCTTTTTTTTTTTTTAATTGCTTTTTGAATGCACTAACACATGAAGAACAACTGTCTAATGGCCGTTTCTCTGTTTTAGAACAAGTCTGAGTTTACATGGACAGGGAGTACAATTCCTATAGCTTTTTTTAAAGAACTAAATATATGAAAGTTCAATGTTAGATTATTAACTTCAAAGTCCTGTATTCTCCTTTTGTTTACACCAGTGTAAATCAAAACTAATGCCAAAGAGCTAGTGATCCACTGTTTTAAAACAGCCACGCGTTAATTCATAATGAAGTCTTCAAAATATGTTACCTCACTAAATTAAAAAAATAAGTCCTTCAGAATCTCCTACATGCTAATCCCATTGCTTTCAATGTTGTTTATTTTCATTCCTATTTATACAAGGTGCACGTTGAAAAACGTTATGTATACCTAGGGTGCACAGAAGCTTAGTTTCATTAGTATTCCACCTACTGAGAGGTGCAGATGTCCTAGAAACTCGTCTCTCTGCCCCATCCCGTTCTTGTCAACGTTCAGCAAGGTCTTATTTATCAAGTTTCTGACAAACTGCTACAGTCTGACATTAGGATCAAAACTGGTGATTGTTCACTGTCTTTAAGCTCCATTTATTGTCAGTAATGGCTGTTTAGGCTCATTTGGGTCTATAAATAAAAATCTTAAGAGCTGCTGTGCAGATGTTATTGTTTCCCTTTTTTATGGATCTCCAGATACCCAAAGCTGTCCATTGGCCATGATGTACCAAGCTGCTATCCCAGGCTTGTTTTTGGTAATAAAATCAATTCATAAACCATAGTTCTGCTTCTGTTCCAACTTTAATTATTTTGGGGGGTAAGGCTTGAAATATCACTTCATTAATATATGTTTTATTAAATGATGGCTAGATTCTACTCCATGCTTCAGTAACTTTTGCTTTAGTATGTTATTCAAGATATTGGGGATAAATTCTTAACAGATGAAGCTATAACTAACCGTAACACAGCTTATTAGAATATGTAATATTAATGCAATGCACATCATATGCCAGTTTAATACTTGAATGTCAGGTTAGTATGAAGTAAACTGTAAACTTCCATATTGTTTTATCAGTTACACTAGTCAAGTATTCATAAATGGAACCATGCCAGTTCTCAAAACAGCACCTGCCTTATAAGTGGAAAGCACAGTTGTTTGTAGTTAGCTGACTGACAAATGATAAAGCCAGAAGGTTTGGCAGCAGAATCAGAGACTTCAGACTGTAATTAGTTTTTATGTACTCAATGTGTTTTTACTAAATTTTCTAATTTTAATAACACGAGGCTGGGTGGCCTCAAGGAACAAACTGGGAGCCTTGTTTTAATTGAGTTCTAATCTAAGCTCTGCCACTGATGTACTGAGTGGCCTTGGGCAAATCACTTAATTTCTGCCTCACTTTTCTCGCTTGCTCTAGGGTCAACATCAGACACTCAGAAATTATGAGACTAACAAGACAAAAGAGCTTAAAATAATAAACATTGGTTTCTTTTTATTTGCCCTCTGGGCAATAAGCCTTTAGGCTTTGCGTTTTTGATCTTTTCTCACCAAATGTGAGGGATAGAAATTGACTTTAAAAAAAAAAATGGAGAGTCTCACATAATTACATGGGGCTTTAAGTGTGAGACTTGACTATAAAGGCTAAGTATTATGCTGATTTCTGATTACAATGGTTATCACTATATCATCTCATAGTAGAATATCGTAGATCATACTGTTATGCTGCTTTCGAAACATGGCCCCACTGTTGGTGAGATTATTATTCCGTTCTCTGCGTAAACAGGTGTGTTCTCACTAATGCACCAGTTGAAGAAAGGACTGAAGAATGTGCTTAAGTTCCATTGAAGTCAGTAAAAACAATGAGGCATACTTGTGGAATCTTATAGACTAACAAATTTAAGTCAATGTGACTTAAGTACAAGTTGGCTGTTAAACATGTACATGAGTGCTGTCCTGAACTGGAACCTTAGGATTAGATTCTGACCTGCTTATTAATGCTGCATAGTGACTTATGCTACAAGTAGCCTCTTTGTAAAGTGCTACACAGTGTGAATTGGGGTTTTAAAATCCATCCCGCAGTACTGTCATACTGACTGGAAAAGCCTCTTCTTCTGTAATCATAACATTTCTCCTTTAAGTGAAGAAAGATAGCTCCTAATCCACCAACCTCCCACTGCAGCTCATCTTGCAGGTCCAATAAATCATTCTTTCATCCACCTCTCTTTACATCTTTATTTTCACCACATTTAGGTACTCTGTGGGGTTTTGCATTGTTCTAGCCTGGGCTCATTGTGAGACATTAATATAGCTTTGACAAGGTACATGAAGTGGAACATTTTGGTCTATAGCACCAATGAAAACAGATGGGAAAGCAGAGCCACGTGTGACGTAAGACATGAAGAAATGTGGATCTTTCCAATTAATCACAGGATGCTGCTGACAAATAAGTGACAGTAATTGATGCAGACCTTTGAGAAGCAATCTGTAACTACTGCACTCTGGGAAATCTTTCTTTCGTTTGCTGCATTAATGTCAAATAACTGCCTTCTTTAATTGCTGCCCAACACTGCTTTATGAGATAACAGTGTCACTGACAAGCCCTGCTCTAAGTTTGTCATCACTGATAAAATTGCAGATGACACAAAAAATGGTAGAGTGGTAAATAATGAAGAGGACAGGTCACCAATTCAGAGCTCTCTAGCTGGCTTGATAAACCAGGCAAAAGCAAACACTATACATTTTAATATGGATAAGCGTAAAGGTATAGCTCTGGGAACAAAGAATGTAGGCTGTTCTTACAGGCCCTACATACTCTATTCTGGGAAGGAGTGACTCTGAGAAAGATTTGGGGGTCATGGTGGATAATCAGCTGAACATGAGCTACCAGTATGATGCTGTGGCCAAAAGAGCAAATGTGAGCCTCAGATGAATTAACACGGCAATCTCGAGCAGAAGTAGACCACTGCTAGAGTACAATTCTGGTGCCCAAAAGCCAAAAGAGATGTTGATAAATTGGAAGAAGTTAGGAGAGGAGCTACTAGAATGATTAAAGGATTAGAGATAGATTCAAGGAGCTCAGTCTATTTAGCTTAAAGGTTAACAAAGAGAAAGTTAAGGAGTGATTTGATTACAGTCTGTAGGTACCTATGTGGGGAACACATTTAATATAGCTGAGAAGAGTATAACATGATCCAATGACTGGAAGTTGAACCTAGACAAATTCAGACTGGAAATAAGGTGTACATTTTTAACAGTGAGATTACTTAACCATTGGAACAATTTTTCAAGAGTTGTGGTGGATTCTCCATCACTGACTATTTTAAAATCAATATTGAATGTTTTTCTAAAAGATATGCTCAAGGTATTATCTTGGGAAATTCTATGGTCTGTGTTATTCAGGAGGTCAGACTAGATGATAACAATGGTTCCTTCTAGCCAGATTAAGGTACAAGATAACCAAGCTACATCTTAGTGCCTCACAATATGCGGGGCCTCTAAAAAAGAAAAAACTGACTATTTCAAATTTTATCAAAATCATTTGATAAATAAAGGAGATATAGGAAGACGAAGGTTCTCTCGTCTTCTAAATGCAGACATTTTCAATAAAATATGACAAAAATAAACACATCTGGCTACACAAATATCCTTACCCTTCACTAATTGTTCGTTATTGCCTGGCAGGAGGTCAGGGATGAGGGGGAAAAAATGATAATTGCTCTTGTAAAATTAGTATTTCTACGAGTAAGTCTGCTATCAGTCTCCTAAGGCAGCATATTGTTGGCCAGCTGCTACTGGTAAAATTCTGACCATGTCGTCATAACTTCTTTAAATAAATAAATAATCTCATTGCTGATAAAATGGGGAAAAATATAAGGTCAGAGATGGCAGTGTCGTGAAGCAATCCTGCCAAGATCATACTCCTGTGTTACTGTGTTCTTTCTTCTTTTGAGCTGTACATACATACTTCACTATGGAGGTAAGTTGACCTAAGTTACGCTACTCTGGCTACATGAATAATGTTGTTGGAGTCGATATAGCTTAGGTTGACTTACCCCAGTGTCTTCACTGCGTGTGTCGACGGAAGACAGGAAACCAGCCCATAGACAAAATAGCACTCAGACCTGGTCTACACTAAGGGGGTAAGTTGACCTAAGTTACGCAACTCCAGCTACGTAAATAATGTAGCTGGAGTCAACGTAGCTTAGGTCGACTTAATGCAGTGTCTACACCATGCTGGGCTGATGGGGGACACTCTCCTGTCAACTTACCTTACGCTTTTCGTTCCAGAGTACCAGAGTCGTGGGGAGAGTGATCTGCGGTCAATTTAGCGGGTCTTCACTAGACCCACTAAAATCGACCCCCAGTGCATCAATTGCCACAGCGACGATTCCCGGTAAATTTAGACATGCCCTAACTTTCACAGAAATATCCTGGTAAAATAACACAGGTTTTGGGCATATATATATATATTAATAAAAATATTATATGTTGTATAGATATATAAATTAAAATTTTTACTGGTTTCAGTAAAAACTTTGTTACTAATTTTACTACCAGTATTAGGTAATTCAGCATAACCGTCTATAAAAAGAAAACAAATCAATTTACAGTATTAGAAAAATACAACTCGCATACAATTTTCTGATGGTTTGCTTATTACCTAGGTGTAATTCATATCAATAAAACTAACAGTTGACCTTTAAGTTTGTGGTTTATCTGCATCCTATATCTTCTATTGCTTCTTGTATCCTCTATTGCCATCTTATAGCGTATTCAGAAAGGAATTCTGCAATTTAGATGCCCCAACAGAGAAGAAAAATTTCTTGAAAACTCTTCTAGTAAATTGTATTTTTCTTGTATTTTTTTTATTTTGTATATTGTATTGTTTACTTCTACTTTACTTACATATGCAATTAGTTCAAAGAATGTGTCTAAAATTTATTTCTGTCATGATGTCATTGTGAAGATTATTATTCAATTTTTATAACTTCACCTTTGTATATATGCAAATATAAATCTTTCGTGTTTATATATTGAGTGTCCTTTCTGTGAAAACAATAAATGCATTTTTTTATGGTATGGGGCCTCTTACACTTGACATAGTTTAAGGCCTCAGAATGTCATAATCCGGCCCTGTGTCTAGCCTTAGAATCTATGAACAGTTAACAGTATCGATCTGGCTAATTTCTGTGTGTTTTCTAGTCCCACAAGCTAGTGAAATTCCAGCCTCAATGTCTGACTACTTTAGAGCTGGACATAGCACATCCTATACACATACAGGTCAGCAACCATTTGCTGTGAATACTCTAGAATCCTTTAGGACTGATTAACAAATAAGTCTTGAACAGGTGACTTATGTCATCTTATGTTTGCCATTTAGATGGTGGAGTTAGGGTTTTCAGTATGCTAGCAGACTCCAGTGATGCAATTTCTTCCCTAGCCAGGAACTTGTCTATGCATCACTTATATATATATATAAAAAACCATAGTCTGCTGCCCAAATATAATTTATTGTTTATCCACAATGCTAGAAAGTGAGTTTTCTGCTGCCTGGCAAGGAGGAGAATCGGTGACTCAGACTCAGGCATAAGATATGAAGGGTGTTTCCATGTAGTGAAGAGTCACTAAATTCCCTCTCCAGTAGGCAGCGGCAGTTCCCATCACTCTGCAGGAAGTTTCCTTCCAGGAGTCACTGGGGATACAACAATGGACTTCATTATTACTGGAGGCCGGCCAGAGTATTTCACTACAGTGCAATAATATTATTACAGTAAAAGAGCTGCTGAATGAGGCCTCCTGTGACCATAACAGTTGCAGCCATAACCACTCTGTCCCTATCCATGATTTAGATCTGAGGCCATCTTGCTTGTGATTATCAAGCATAGAAAACTAATGAACAATAACCTTTTCCTTAGCTTCCTATTTGCTTTCTTAGCCTCTTCCGGCTGCAGCAAACAGGTGTGCACAGCTGCAAGAGAGGGAAGAGCAAAGCAAACATGGGAGGCTGGAAAAAGCAGTGAGGAAAAAGTGTGAATAAAAAGAATCATAGAATATCAGGGTTGGAAGGGACCTTAGGAGGTCATCTAGTCCAACCCCCTGCTCAAAGCAGGACCAATTCCCAACTAAATCATCCCAGCCAGGGCTTTGTGAAGCCGGGCCTTAAAAACCTCCAAGGAAGGAGACTCCACCACCTCCCTAGGTAACGCATTCCAGTGCTTCACCACCCTCCTAGTGAAATAGTGTTTCCTAATATCCAATCTGGACCTCCCCCACTGCAATTTGAGACCATTGCTCCTTGTTCTGTCATCTGCCACCACTGAGAACAGCCGAGCTCCATCCTCTTTGGAACCCCCCTTCAGGTAGTTGAAGGCTGCTATCAAATCCCCCCTCATTCTTCTCTTCTGGAGGCTAAACAATCCCAGTTCCCTCAGCCTCTTCTCATAAGTCATGTGCTCCAGCCCCCTAATCATTTTTGTTGTCCTCCACTGGACTCTTTCCAATTTTTCCACATCCTTCTTGTAGTGTGGGGCCCAAAACTGGACACAGTATTCCAGATGAGGCCTCACCAATGTCGAATAAAGGGGAACGATCACGTTCCTCGATCTGCTGGCAATGCCCCTGCTTATACAGCCCAAAATGCCGTTAGCCTTCTTGGCAACAAGAGCACACTGTTGACTCATATTCAGCTTCTCATCCACTGTGACCCCTAGGTCCTTTTCTGTAGAACTGCTACCTAGCCATTCGGTCCCTAGTCTGTAGCAGTGCATGGGATTCTTCCGTCCTAAGTGCAGGACTCTGCACTTGTCCTTGTTGAACCTCATCAGTTTTTTTTGGCCCAATCCTCTAATTTGTCTAGGTCCCTCTGTATCCGATCCCTACCCTCTAGTGTATCTACCACGCCTCCTAGTTTAGTGTCATCTGCAAACTTGCTGAGAGTGCAGTCCACACCATCCTCCAGATCATTAATAAAGATATTAAAGAAAACCGGCCCCAGGACCGACCCTTGGAGCACTCCGCTTGAAACCGGCTGCCAACACTGAAACATACACTTTGAGTCCTACGGCTGGTTGCTCTGGTTATTCTGTCATATAGAAATGCAACTAACATGGCATGTGAAGTTAGTGGGACAAAGTAATTGATGTATACACAATTACAGTCAGAAGAAAACATTTAACATGCACTAGGGTAGAGTGCATAGTCATATCTGGCACTCAAACAGCAAATTTCCTCAGAGAATCTCCAAGCACTTCACAAAGGAACATATCATTACTCCCATTTTACAGAGGGGGGGAAATTGAGGTACAGGGTGACTAGTGACCTGGTATTTAGACATACTTAGCACTCACATCCCCCATTGATTGGAATAGGACCTGTGGGTGCTCAGGACCTCTATGAATTGCAATTATAATTGACCTGCCCATGCCGTGAGTCAATGGCAGAGCTGAGAATAGAACCAAGGGGCTAATGCTCCATTGCCCTGCACCAAATAAGAAAGGTAGCATTTAGTCCCCATTTTGCACAGGTGTAAATGGCTACAAGTAAATAAAGATGAGGAAGAATAGCATCAATACTATGATCTTGTAATAATAACCCTGCCCCTTTTGATTTCACACTCAACCCATCAGCTAGTATAACTGCAGATGCACACTGGCAGAATGACATCTCCTCTTTCTACAAGTGAAATCACTCTGACCATCTACAGTTGTTATTTCACTACTATATATCAACAATGCAAAGATGACCTACCACAGCTTGCCATCCACCAGAGAGACTGTAAATACTAGGTAGGTGTGCTAATGGGGCAGTGGTTATGGGGAGGGAGAGAAGCAGTATCTGCTTCACAGTTCCTATGGGTTTAGTTTCCTTCTTTTTTCTTTTCGGTACATCCTGCTAGGATTAAGTATAGCATCAAGGCTGTTATGTTATGCATGCAGGGGTTACCTCTGTAAATGATTCCAAAAACCTAGGTTTAGGACAGCAGGGCCCCTGCAAAGCAAGATGTATGGGGCCTCAGGCAGATTTCCATAACTCACCTAACACGACTGGAGGAAGCAGGGACTTTGCAGCTGGGCAGATCAAGGACAGTGGCCTTTAAGGCACGAGAGGAAAAGCAAGCAGCTGGGAAATGAGGATCAGGGAACTTGTCATTACAGATGAGCCAGAAGTGTTTCATAAGTGAAATGGGGGAGCAGGGAGGGCTTTGGATATTGCAAGAGTGCTGGCCCAGCACAGTTCCTCTTTCAAGGTTTCTCCCCAGTTGTTGGCTGTGTTCACACACACACACACACACACTTACACTTCACAAGCCCTCAACTGTGCTTAAAATAAAATAACGTCCTCTCTGTGCTTCCCCAATAGAACTTCTCCCTCTCCCCATGTCCCTTCTTTGCCTTTTTCGTCCATGTTGTTGCTGTTGTAAAATTCAGATCTCACCCCTTTGTTCCCTGGCTCCCATGTTTAGATCTTCCTCCAAGAAATCTGGAAAGATGCACTCATCTGTTTTCTTTCAAAGTACAAGAACAAAAGCACAAAATGAACCCTGCCTTCCCTGCTGATTTCCCAACTTGAACCAATATGTTTCACAGTGTTTATGGAAGTTTTTCTCCTGAGACACCTGCCAGAGCTCTTACTGTTGTGATCAAGTATTGCTGCTGATTCCTGGGATAAGATCTGACCTAAGGAACTGTTACAGACACTGGAAGAAGCAAGCATGTTTTTTCACCTTATGGACTGTCAAGGCTGATGCCCCACTCTGGCACTTTAAGTACAGAAGGTGGGAGCCCACAAGGATTCTAACAATTAATAAAGAGCAACAGAGGGTCCTGTTGCACCTTTAAGACTAACAGAAGTATTGGGAGCATAAACTTTCGTGGGTAAGAACCTCACTTCTTCAGATGCAGAACTTGCATCTGAAGAAGTGAGGTTCTTACCCACGAAAGCTTATGCTCCCAATACTTCTGTTAGTCTTAAAGGTGCCACAGGACCCTCTGTTGCTCTTTACTGATTCAGACTAACACGGCTACCCCTCTGATACTTAACAATTAATACTGGCCACTCCAGGCTTGTATTAAACTCCCAAGGTTACAGCTTGTCTCTGACCTTGGATGGGTAGATACTGCCACCACCCAAGTGCAAAAACCCCCTTGAGAACCCAGAAAGGCGCACTTGGGAATTCTTTCCTGTGGGATACCCTCAAGCCCTTTCGCCCCCCCCACCCCCTCCGGGAAGAGCTGAAAAAGAAAAACAAAGAAAATCAGCGGTTGCCACCAGCTAATTAAACAACATGTTCCCCAATTTGTTAGGGCACAAAAATCCAATCTTGTTCTTAAAAAAGGTAAATTTTATTAAAACAAAAAGAAAGAAAATACATCCGGAAACTCAGGCTACTGCTCGATTTAAAAAGAGCAGCTACAAAGATTAAGCATCAAGAATAGTTCTTGAGGTCCAGCTTAAAGGTTACAAGCAAAACAAAAACATCTGGGGTTAGCACAGAGTCCTCAAGCCATAAAGAAATAAAAAAGAGATAAACCTAATTGCGTCTTCCTAGACATTCCCTGATCTACCTACATATCTGGGGTTTCAAATGAGTAGTTTCTAGGTATGATCTGATGATTTTTCATACCTGGCCCAAAGCTTTTTACAGCACCTCTGCTCTGTATCCTCTCTCTGGAGAACAACAGACAGACAGACAAAGGGGAAGTTTTTTCCCCAATTTTAAAAAGTTCTAACCTTCCCATTGACTCTTTTGGTCAGGTGCCCACTCCCTTCCTTTTACCTATGTATCACAGGGAGACTTTTTAACCCTTTACAGGTAAAGAAAGTAGAGAACAACTACTAAGAGGGATTTTATAGCTAACTGGCTGGCTGGGTGTCCATAAAAGGGAGCTACTCCCCTACACTTTCATTTATCACATGGACAAAAAAAGTAACACTTCACACATGAGTCTGTTTCACTATCATTAAGTAGGGTTTGAATTGTCAGAAAAGTGGCATTTCCCAATGGCTTTGATGGGCCACATTTCAAAGTCTTGTTAGTTATGTCATAAAAGTAGTAGATTAAATTGCTGATTAAATACTTGTTATATGATGGATGTGATTAACTATTTAACTAACCTGCAAGTACTATCAATCAGATTTTTGAAACCACGTTTTTTTTATAACATTCTCAAAATTGCATAAATATATGCCGTGAGCAGCCTCATCAGATTCATTAGGTCATTCCAATACAGTGCGCTGTACATTAACTGACATCTTCAATCCATTCAAGAACGCATCCCAATTCAAGAAAGCACTTAAACATGTGCTAAGTCAATGGGACTTAAGCACATGCTTAAGTAAGTGCTTGGTTGAATTGGGGCCTCTGAGGGTTTGCCGGAAGCCTCCTGGAATTGGGCTCGATTTCCTGGAAGCCAATCTGGGAGATTTTAGGACGCTAAAAGTTCAGTGGCACAGCGGGGCTAAAGCAGGCTCCCTACATGCCCTGGCTTCGCGCCACTCCTGGAAGCAGCGACATGTCCGTCAGCAGCTCCTATGAGGAGGCACGGCCGGAGGGGGGTCTCTGTACCTTACCCCCGGCCCCAAGCGCTGACTCCACAGCTCCCATTGGCTGGGACTGGGGAACCGTGGCCAATGGAAGCTGCAAGGGCGGTGTTTGCAGGCAGGGGCAGCGTGCAGAGCTGCCTGACCACCCATGAGCCTAGGAGCCACTGCCAGACGTGCCACCACTTCTGGGAGTCACCCGAGGTAAGCAACAACCATCTGGGAACCTGCACCCTGAATCCCCTCCCACACCCCAACCCTAACCCTGAGCCCCCTCCCGCACCCAAATGCTGAACACCCTGCCACACCCCAACTCCCTGCCCCAGACCTGAGCCCCTCCCAAACCCGGAGCCCCCTTCTACACCCCAACCCCCTGCCCCAGGCTCAGCCCAGAGCCCCCCCCCCACACTCCAAACCCCTTGGCCCCAACTCCCCATCCCAGAGCTTGTACCCCCAACCCTCTGCCCCAGCCCCATGAAAGTGAGCGGGGGTGAGGGAGAGCGAGCGATGGAGAGAGGGGGGCTGGAGTGACCAGGGGACAGGGCCTCAGAGAGCGGGCAGGGCAGGGGTGTGGCCTTGCAGAAGTGGGGGGGCAGAGGTGTTTGGGTTTGTGCGATTAGACAGTTGGCAACCCTAGCCTACACTTCAATAAAACACCTGCTGCTGCTCTGTGTCAGCTGACTCAGGCTTGCAGGGCTCAGGTTGCGGGGCTGTAAAATTACTCTGGGTCCCTGTGAGGGGCCCAGGCTCCAGCCCAGGCCTGAACATCTACACTACAATTTTATAGCCCCACGGCCCAAGCCCCAAGAGCACAAGTCAGCTCACATGGGCCAGCCGCAGCTGTTTTATCACAATGTAGACATACCCTCAGAATACAGCAACTCATTTTTAATTAGTGTATCTGTGTGGGAGTGTATGACAACAATGGTCTGTGCTAGCTGCCTGCTGGTCTCTGGTGGAGGATAAGGTATTGGTTTTGATTAATAAAGCCCTCAGTGGTCTGTGACTTGGCTTTTTGACAGGCCTCCGTGCCATATTATCACATTTGAGATCAGAAGAGGCACTTATGCTTGACCCTCGTTCCTCATATTATAAAAGAGAAGGGGCAGTGGGATAAAGCATTTGCTTTGGGGTTCAATTACCTTGTTGGTATGAAATAGATCTGAGGCATGCTGGAAAAATGATCAATTTGAAAGGGCTTCCGGGGATAGCTGAGGGAAAAAGGTTTTGGGTGGACTGTAATAGCATATATTTTGCCTCTACTTGCCGGCTGCTATGTAACTTTTCTTACTGTATTTTATGGCTGGACAATATTTCTACGGATTGCAAGTTTAATTTTTGTCAGTGTGCTTAGAGCTCATGCATTGGTATTAAAAAGGAGATAGAGGGTAATATTTTTTAAATGAAGTGATTTAGAGCCTAAGTCCCATTTCCAAAAGATTTTCTAAATGTTATGAGACCTAGGCTCCTAAGTCATTTAAGTGCTTTTGAAAAATTGTAATTAACTTTAGCAGCCTCCTCAAATTTGTGATATCAATGGGAAAGGGACTAACTGGAGTGTATATTGAAAAAAATAGTTAATGATTTTATGAAAAATATTTACAAAGCTGTCGAAAACCCCATATTCACTTATTGCGGATATTTTGTTAGGAAATAACTGTGGTAAATCTGAAGCATGTCATCTGTTGGCAAATGTAACCTTTTTAATGATATCCATGGGGATGGGGAGTTATCTTCTTCATTGTTCTGTAATATTATTTATTTAAGATCCAATTCAGAATGGTGTTCACAGGTTATATAAATTATTAGCCATTTCTCTAACCGATTCATGAATCAGGTACATGTATGATTTCATAAATCTAAAAAGAGATTGCTGTTTTATGAATCTGATGATAATTCATGATTCTGATAAAAAGCTATGATTTTTCTTAGTGACTTAGGAGCCTAAGCCCATTAACTTTCAATAGGACTTAGGAACATAAGTAATTTAGTTGCTGTTGAAAAGTTTCCCCTATTGTGTATACTGTATAGTATTCATTCCAGATTATTGATAGTTGTATTATGGTAATGTACTAGGCCCCAGCCAAGAGCGGGACCCCATTGTGCTAGTCACTGTTCACACACATAGTAAGATACCATCCCTGCCCCAGAGAGCTTACAATCTAAAGTGATCAAACTGACAAAGGAAGTATTATCATCTCCATTTTACCGCTGAAGAATTGAGGCACAGAGAGATTAAATGACTGGGCCAAGATCTCACAGGAAGTTTGAGACAGAGCTAGGAATTGAACCCACACCTCCTGGGTGCAAGTCAAGTGCCTTAACTTCAAGGCCAACCTCCCTCACTTGAAGAGAATTATAACTATTTGAAAAATCGATAGCGGTTTGGCAGTTGCTGTTTCATTTTTATATTGTGTAACTCACTTATCAGGCCAAATTCTGTCCTAATTTATACATGGGTATCTAAGTTTCTCCCTTTCCTGAACGGCTTTTAAACTAGTTGTTTTAAAAAAAAAAAAAATCACTAGACCCCCCTGCCAAATAGTCTGCACATGCACATGGTTTGAGTGCACTTACTGCCAAGGAGCATGACATTCTCTGTGATGCTGGGCCATCAAAAAAGCATGAAGTGAAGTTTGGATGCGACAGTAACTGAGCCAGTGTTTACGCAAAAGAAACAGTGATCTTCTTGTTATGGAGATCATTAATGAAACATCAGCACTGATCTGCAAATGCTATCATGTTGTGATCCAGCTGAAAAAGCAGCTTTGTGTAATATGAGTATGTTGAGTAACTTACGAGCTGGAAAAAAAAGTTTGAATTTTCAAGGACTATTTATTTTTTAACTCAAGCTGAATGAATAATCCAAAATGAATAATGTATTTGGTTAATTTAGCCTATTTTTCTGCTCGAAGTATATCTGTCTGGGGACCCTCACATGTATTTGTAATTCAAATTTACTTAACAAATATCTTTTTTAAATCTTTTATTATATCATGAATCTCAAATATTTGAAACCCAAGCTGCATGTCTTACTTCTGATTGGTCAGATAAGTTACATGGAATAACTTCCATTGCTTGATTGGATGAGGTACAAAAAACACTTCCAGAGTAAATATATGTGCCTGAGTGTCAAAATTTGGTTTGCTTACATGGTGCAACTTTGAAATTTGCTTATCATTAACTCTTTCAATGGATTAAAAAGCATTCATTCAAATGTTTGTAATACGCAAACACGTGGTTGAATGAATTCATTAAAACATTCTTATAATTTACATTATATGTTTGGCCCACTGTAATTAAACATTTTCGATACAAATACATATACAACAAAACCAGTTTCCCTCAAACTTATTCCCAGCTTCTTCATTCTGTAGTTGTATTTCATTACAGAAAAAAAAATCTGTTGCCAAACACAACATTTAGGAGGGCAGAGATACATTTATAGTGAAACCAAACAACCTTTCAATCCTCTTCTTACAATGCTCGCCATTTCCAAAAGTGCTAAATATCTACCAGCTCTCCGTGAAGTAAATATCAGTCAAGAAGCCTGGTTTTAGACACTCAAGTTTGAATATTTTTGTCAATAGCTTTAAAACTCCTCCTCTGATGTTTTCCAAAGCTCCCAGTAAAAAGACTTCTTTGGGATGAAATATGGCATGTGAAATTTCATCTAATTACCGAGTCTCTTTTGGGGGGCATTGAATTGGGGAAAGAAGGATGAAAATCTGATTCAAAGTTCAGCCTAGCTTCAACTTTAACTATGGAGTGGCCAACACTGTTCAATAGTATTACTATTAATAAAGAATACACTTCTGATATGGAAAAAGTTTTCAGGCCATATCCTCAGATGTTGTAAGTTGACATATATGCATTGAGTTCAATGGACTTATGTTGATTCACATTGGCTGAGGACCTGGCTTTGTGACCCCACTAATGAGAATATAGGACAATTTTTGTCAACAAGGAGAGATTGCTCAGCCATAATAAAGGGTATGTAACCTATGAAACAGGAATCAGTAGCCAGCACAAATTTCATCTTAATACTTATAATAGTAATAGTGATCTGAGTAACACCTCCATGAAATGCTGCATGTCACTGAAGACATTACAGTATTCAAAAAATATGGGTCCCTGTCTGCAGCCAAGAATCCATTTGTTCTAATTCAAGCTATGACACTGTATTCCTGTGAGACCTTTAGCAAGGTACCAAACTTCTTGGCCTCAATTTCCCCATGTGTAAAATGGTGATGAACTCTGAAATAAAATGGAAACTATTGTGTTTGAAACTGCCAAAGTGCACATTCTAAAAAGTCAGACCACACAATGGTTAACTGAGAAGGAGGCTAAGCAGGTGGAAAAATGACACAGAGTGAAAGACAATGGCTTGGAGATGGAGGAACATAGGAGAGAATATAAAGAACTAACAGACAGATTCAAAGGCAGACTAGAAAAGACAACAGCAAATATATAAGGGCAAAATGTATGGACTTCAGAATCATAAAGAAGGTAATAATACAACAGGTGTGTTCACAGTGGTCAGATTTCTTACCACAAAGGTTTTCCCTGTGATCAAACATAATAAAAGATCATGACAGCAGAGTCCTCACGGAGGATGATATTAAACGCAGGTGGGGAGATTATGCTGCCACTCTGTATGAATCACCAGATCCACTCATAATACAGGGTGACAGAGAAGGGAGTACAGAGCTGGAGCCATCAATCCTGAGAGGGAAAGTGGTATGTGCTATTATGAAAATGAAGTGTGGGAAAACAGCAGGGATAGATAACAGGCCTACAAAATTGTTAAAAGCAATTTGCGAATGCGGTGCTGATCTTATATGGAAAATTTGTAATGAAGTAAGCATGCCGAGAAATTGGCTGCAGAACTGGAGAAAGGGAATTTTTCTGCCCTTACTGAAGGAGGGAGACATAACAGTGTAGTAACAATCATACAATCTCCCTGATATTGCACATGAGTAAAGTTCCATTCTATATAATCCAGGATTGCATGAAATGAAGGACAGAAGCTGAACTACCACCACCACAACCTTGTTTCAGAGTGGGACAAGACACACGTGACCAAACTATGAATATCCATCACATCATTGAAAAAAGCAAAGAGTACTTTTACCCATTGATCATGTGCTTCATTGACTACTCAAAAGTGTTTGACACCCTCGGAGGATACTGGCAGACATGGGGATTCCAAAGCATCTCATTGAACTCATTGCATGTCTCTTCCTCCACCAACATATCACTATGGGAACAGCTGTAGGTGACAGTAAGTGGTTTTTGACTGGACAGGATGCGAGACAAGGCTGTATTTTGTCCCCAACCCTTTTTAACATATAACCTTTATTATGAGACAAGCCTTGGAAGGTTTTGACAAACTGGAGGGAGCTGGGATTTCCATTGATGGACTCCTCTTAACCAACTTCAGATATGCTGAGAACACAATGCTCCTTACTACAACTACTGAGGCAATGCAGCAAATGTTGGGAGTCCATAAAAACAATTAGTGAGGAATATGGACTATTCCTGAATGTGACAAAAACAAAATGTATGTACAGTGACATGAATAACAAAAACAGGATGTAAGCAGACATCACAATTAATGGACAAGCTGTAAATGCAGTAGTAATTTTATTATTTGGGACTATATATATATTTCCAACCAAGAAGGGTGTTCCAAAGAAATCGGAAGATGACTAGCGATGACTTGCTCAGCTAAGGCCTCCCTTAAGAAAATGTGGGAAAACGGTGACATTTCAAAATGTACAAAAGCCCAATTTAGTGAATGGTGAAAAGCCTAATCTATAGCATAGCGATTTTTGGATATGTATCCTGGGAAGCTGATGCTGCTGACAAGAAGAAAATTGAAGCTTTTGAAAGGTGATGCTGACAAAGACACTTGCATATCTACTGGATGCGGGGGAATAGGCAAATGCCTACATTAGAAATACTATTGGAGAGAAACAGACTGATGTCAGAACTCAACAGATACTTATTTGTACTTATGTACATGACACAGAGAAATAACCTTAAGAAGGAATGGTGGAGGGTCATTTTAGTAGTGGATGATGAGTAAGGAGATAGATGAATGGTGTGTGGCAGATCACTGGAAAGTCAGCTGCTGAGTGCTCAAAGTTAGCAATGGATTATAATGGTTTCCAAAAATTCTACTCTGATGTCGCCAATATTCAGACATAAATAAATGGATTTTCTTATTTTAAATTGGTGATAACAATCCTCGCCTACCTACCAAGAATGTTGGAAGATACATTACTAACATTTGTGCAACAATATGAAAAAGAAATTTACTATGTAAAAGATAAGCACTTTACAGACTTTACTGGCACTTTAAAGAGGATATAAGAAAAGGTTCTTAAAAGCTGTAGGTATAGGAAAGAGAGGAACTTGGATTTTTAACTTTAAATAAAACAACTTTTTGTGTTATGTTTAGTTATCACATTTTAAAATGTTTTTCTCCAAATTTGGCAGTTATCCAGGATATGTTTTATTGGCTCTAAGGATGAATTAATTATAGATGGTACAGACTTTGTTTTATGACTCTTTCCAATAAATGTTAGCATGCTAAAGCTGAAGCTCTTTATAGTTTCAAAGCTGGACAGAAATGCCAGACACACTTTCATTACAACTTTTTAACTTCTGTTTTGTTACTGTTGCAGTTGATATTTATTTTACAAGCTTCAGCTGCAGTACAAGTCAGAGTACATATGGGTGGAAAGGGCTCTTGTCTGGTGCAATCAACAGTCACTGGTTATGAGAGATGCTCATAGATAGGAAGAAGTATGTGCAGTTGGATCTGAATCTACCAGATGTCTCCAGCCATCAGATGTGGCCCTTCCCATTATCAGTCATATGTGTGAGTGATTAAAAAACATTTTACAATGGATATAATTATCCTCTGATGTACAGAAGAATTAATGTTTCTAGCTCACATTATCTGTGCTCACATTGATGGTATAAACTAAACAGTATTAAGTATTGTGGTTTATCTGATCAATAGAACTCCCTCTTTCCCTGACCACAGATGCAGCAGTGGTTTCTTAGTTGAGTGAAGAGACCATATAATTTATGGTTGCCTGGGGATTATTTTATGGAGTAGTATCTAACTTTTAAAATTTATATTTGTTTTTGCAATTATTATTTTTCATTTTAATTTCCCCATATGGAAAAATATGGTTTTGATATATGTTATTGCACATATATTTAAAATGTGACCATATGCACACTACATTTCAAATACTGCAATACTGGCCGTTTTGCAGACTGGTTTAGATTTATGCACTGACAATATATTCTATAGTCTTATACTATTTGACATTTGGCTAATTTTTGTGTTTTAATGTATATGTCTATGTAATGAATGTTATCAAACAAAGACTAGATGGAAAATAGTTTTTCATTAAAGAACTGATGTTTTAGAGAAACCATACTATTTAAAACGCAATTTTAGTGCAACACTAAACTGTGTATTTTCTGATTTCTTCTTTTTCTTATTTTATTATCTGTATTGCAGTAGCACTTAGAGGCCCCTGCTCTGTGCAAATATATAATGGGAAGATGGTCCTTGCCTCAAAGGATTTACAGTCTAAATAAAAGAAAAACAAGAGGTATTATTATTGGTATAATAGTGGTAACGATCATTATTGGTATTGATTTGAGGAGAGAGATGAATATTAATAGCACAAGCTACTACCATTGCGACACTGGTAGGCATCTTCTGGGAGTTTATTCCTCACTTGAAGTCAAAATCCCATCTCTGTGACACCAACAGCCATTTCCATAGCACGTAACTGTGATGTCACAAATAGAGGATTCCATAACCTCAGGTGAGGAATAGGCAGCAGGAGCAAATGATCTAAACAATAAAATAATCTTTCCTTTAGCAAGATTTGGCTAATGATGAGCAAATATGTAAGTAGTATTGTTTTACAAAGGGTGAACAATGTGTTAGATATGACAGTAATCTCGGAGTCTCAGTCTGGTTCCTGCACAGGTTCTGGAGCAGCCCAGCTATACGCTGTCCCTTACTTAAGCTGGATTGTAAGGTTACAAATCGGCCATAAATAAATGTGTGTGAGATAATCCTATTAAGACAAAAATGGAGTGGAAGATGAAAGCCTTAAAGGAATAAACAATAATGTAGGCCAGTCTCTGACACCCATGAATACAAAGAACATCTGACATCTAAAAAGTCAGTGGAAGCAGCATCTGACACACAAATTGTAAAAACTTTGGTCCTGATTCTATGAAATGTTGAGTAGATCTGTCTCGGGGTTCACTCACCGCTAGTGATACCGCCCGCTGGCTGTCCTGGGAATTAGCTCTGCATGGTGTTGCACTCCCTGTCCCAGGGTGTCTTGCCCCATACTGTCTCGCCCTGCGGCCCCTCTCACTCCAGAGACTATAGTCTCCTCTTTATGATTTGGCCCTCCTGCCATGTCACTAAGGTCCTCCCCTTCCAGGAAGTTTAAAGCCCTTCCAGACCCACTATATGGCTGGCATCTCAAATGCCGTTGCTACTTCCCAGCAGCTGATAGGGAAACCTAACCAGCCCAGGGACCCTATAACAAGCAGGCAAGGTCTCTGTACCATCTGACCCCTTGCTTAAAACGCGGGGGTGAAATCTCCTCTTTAGGAAAAAGGCCATTTTTCTATGAAAATGTTGAGTATCTCCTGAGGGGCCATGAGCGCCCTCAATTTACAGCAAGTTCACTGGCAGTACTCTGGAAGCAGAGACAATCTAGAAGTACTGGTAATTTCCTGTAACTACTTTACTCTGTGATCTATCAGACTGAGGCAATAGTAATTGAAGCAGAAGTAGCTTAGCCACTGGAAATGAATAAGACAATCAGGGTGAATGTATTTGGGCAAAGTATAAAGATCTGATCAAAATACTGTGTATTATCAGATGTAATTCCCTATTGTAATAGAAGGTTGCATGCTGGTACACATGTTTTTAAACAGGTAGCAAGCCCATTACCATTTTTTTAACAGAAGAACTAACTTCTGTTCAGCAGACCATCCTTTAGTAGAAGAAAGTTCAAAGAAATGCAAAGCAAATGTCACTAATCCTATTGAACTTCTGAATTCGTGCTGCAAGTTCATGGGGTCACTTGTAAAAGTGATGTAATATGCAGAAAACCTCTAAGCACAGCACATATGCTATGTGTAAAGCAAGCCGCAAAGTTAACTGGAGCACAGTGGCTGAAACATGTACTCTTTATCCACTTCAAAGGACTGGACAGAAGGCATTTGAGATAAGGACCTAGAATTGGTAATGATCTCTATTTCCTGACCTCAGTGACATGTATAACACTTGTATAGGAACAATAATAAAAACAGTATGAACTTTTTTGGTTAAAATTGGTACTGATTTGAGGAGAGAAATAATATTAATAGCACAAGTTCCAATCATTGTGATGCTGGTAGGCCAGATGCAAGCTCTTGCCCAGGCTGCAGGTGTTAGCTAAGCACTTACTGTGATGGGCTGGATCACAGAAACCTCCTTTGGGACTGTCACCTGATGTGCTGAGACTACCTCTGAGCCCATTTTCCCTGGCAACTTGGGACATCAGTGCCCTGCCTGGTTTGAGCCAGACACGCTTGCCTGCTAGAAACACAGACCCAGGTCTGAACAACATCCCCCAAAAGCTGCAGGCTTAACTGAAAACAGCTTAAGAAGTGCTCCTGTCTCCAACACTCAAATGCCCAGCTCCCAATGGGGTCCAAACCCCAAATATATCCTTTTTATCCTGTATAAAGCTTATACAGGATAAAACTCAAATTGTTCACCCTCTATAACCCTGATAGAGAGATATGCACAGCTGTTCCCCCCAGCCCCCAGGTATTAATACATATTCTGGGTTAATTAATAAGTAAAAAGTTATTTTATTAAATACAAAAGTAGGATTTAAGTGGTTCCAAGTAATAACAGACAGAACAAAGTGAATTACCAAGCAAAATAAAATAAAACACGCAAGTCTAAGCCTAATACAGTAAGAAAGTGATTACAGATGAAATCTCACCCTCAGAGATGTTCCAGTAAGTTTCTTTTACAGACTAGCCTCCTTCTAGTCTGGGTCCAGCAATCACTCACACCCCTGTGGTTACTGTCCTTTGTTCCAGTTTCTTTCAGGTATCCTTTGGGGGTGGAGAGAGACTATCTCTTGAGCCTGCTGAGGACAAAATGGAGGGGTCTCACAGGACTTTATATAGACTTTCTCTTGTGGGTGGAGACTCCTTCCTCTCTCCTATGCAGAATCCAGATGCAAGATGGAGTTTTGGAGTCACATGGGCAAGTCACATGTCTATGCATGACTCAGTTCCTTACAAGCCAGGCCACATTCCCAGGAAAGCTCAGATGTGGATTGGCATCTCAGAGTTCATTGTTAGCTTAAGTATTTCTTGATTGGGCACTTACTGAGAATACTTTTATCTCAGGAAGCTGACCAACTGCTTCAGTGAGACTACAAATACGTTGCCAATATTCATAATTTTGAATACAAAAATGATACATGCATACAAATAGGATGAATCTATCTAGTAGATCATAACCTTTGCAGAGATATGTTACATGGCATATCTAGATAAAACACATTCCAGTTATATTTACACTCATAACCATATTTCTATAAAGAATTATGGGGTGCACTTACATAGCTGGAGAACAGAGCGGGGTCACCTGTATGCGAGTTTTGCTCAGAATAGATATTAAGTACATGAGTAATTTCACTCAGATGAGACTAAGTATTTGCAAGATTGGGCTCTGACTCACCACTACTCAAGAGCCTTCATTCCTGGTTTCCCTTTCAGATCATTAGCTTGTTCCTCCAATATTATTTCAATCACCAAGGGCTTTTTCATTGCTCTTAAGCCAAGCAAATGATATAAAAGAATGCCATGAAAATTACCAAACTGAAAATATTATCAAGATTCCTCCCCCTTTATCTTTCCCTTTAAGTTTGTATGCAGCTTCTCCCAGGATAGGGATAAATGCTTTTTAAAAAGAAAATTATTAGGAAAACAATGCAGCAATCTGAGCAGCTCTTCAAAACGGTACCAGTGTTCTTGGACAATGGAGAAAAAGCATTAGTCTTATATGGATGAAGAAGCCATTGTAATCTCCCAGCGATCTGTGACTCAGACTTTAAGGCCAGAAGGGACCATCATGATCACCAAGTCTGACCTCCTGCACATTGCCGGCCACAGAACTTTATCACTCCTGAAATAGATCCATAAGCTCTGGCTGAGTTACTGAAGTCCTCAAATCATGATTTAAAGACTTCCCGGTAGAAGAATTCACCACTTACACTAGTTTAAACCAGCATGTGACCCGTGCCCCATGCTGCAGAGGAAGGCAAGACACCTCCAGAATCTCTGCCAATCAGACGAGGTGGGAGAGGAGGGAATTCCTTCCCAACCCAAAATATGGCAGTCAGTTGGACCCTGAGCGTTTCAGCAAGACACCAGGAAAGAATTCTCTGCAGTAACTCAGAGGTCTCCCCAAGTAGTGTCTCATCACTGGCCATTGCGGATATTTGCTACTAGCAGTCACAGATTGGATAAATGCCATTGTAAGCAGTCTCATACATCCCCTCCATAAATTTATCAAGCGTAGTCTTGAAGCCAATTAGGTTTTTTGCCCCCACTGCTACCCTTGGAAGGCTTTTGCAGAACTTCACTCCTAGAATGGTTAAAAACGTTCATCTAATTTCAAGCCTAAGCTTGTTGATGGCCAGTTTATATCCATTTGTTCTTGTGTCCACATTGGTGCTTAATTTAAATAACTCCTCTCCCTCCCTGTATTTATAAAGAGCAATCATATCTCCCCTCAGCCTTTGGTTGGTTAGACTAAATAAGCCAAGCTCTGAGTCTCCTCTCAGAAGGTAAGTTTTCCATTTCTCTGATCATCCTAATAGCCCCTCTCTGCACCTGTTCCAGTTTGAATTCATCTTTCTTAAACATGGAAGACCAGAATTACACACAGTATTGCAGATCAGGTCTCACAAGTGACTTGTATAATGGAACTAATACTTCCCCTTCTTTACTGGAAATACCTCGCCTGATGCATCCTAGGATCACATTAGCCTTTCTCACACCCACATCACATTGGCAGCTCATAGTCATACTGTGATCAACCAATACACCCAAACCTTTATCCTCCTCTGTCACTTCCAACTGATAAATCCCCATCTTATAGCAAGTGAAAATGATGGGAAATTCCTTGAGAACATCCTTTTAACTTTGATAAAACAAAACTCTTCTTTCACTTTATTTTTTGATTTCTTCTGTAGTGAATGCAAAAGCTACCGGCTAGCAACCATTGAAAATTGAGTTGAACTTTTTGGCACCAGAAGATAGCTGACAAGCTATCTGATGTGATGTGACTCAATGGATGAATGCATCCAATGGCATGTAAAGGGCTTAAAGATAGCTAAAGAGCCAACTAAATGACATATTAAGGGCACCTAGTAGAAGGATTAGTGTAGTGTATTACTTTCAGACACTATATCTCTGCTTGCACTCCAGAGTAAAGAAACATATTGGAATGCAATGCCAAAAAAGTGTACAATCAGGGGGAAAATGGCTATAAAGACATATAAATAATAGCCTATTTTATGGGAATGGGGCCTTCGTTACCTGCTCCCAGCAACCAAAATCTTTTCTTTCCCTACACTGTCTGCTAAAAGCGTGGATAAAGAATCTTTGACACATTTTCGTACAGTTCTAGCAAGCAGGAACCCATTGTATGCTAACTAGCACAGTTGACAACTATATGTTATGTGCTTAGCACATTTCCTATTGAACACTCCTGGTGAAACCATGGGGTCCTCAAGTGGTACTCAGTATCTTAAAGAACTGGGCTCATAATTAGGACTATGGTAAACCCGCCATCTAAACCCGCCAGATTTAGGAACTTATGCTATACCCATGGTTGTTTACAATTTGAATCTTCTCAAACAGGAGCAGCAATATAATCAAGATCCTTTATAGTGAAAAGAAACTTAAAGCTTGATTTGTTTTGATGCTCATGTTCGTGCTGATCTCTCAGAACCTAGCTCTGAGCAAAGAATATGTTGCAGGAAATAGGCCTGTAACCTCAAGGCAAAAAAGGTAATCCTCCATCCTGAAGGATGAACAAAAATAAATTCCATTTGGACACTGCTGTCATATTCTTTTACCAGGGGCTGAAAAAGCACAGAAACTCTTCAATAGATAGCTTGCACGCAGTCACACCTATGTTTTAGGGTATCAGAACTTTTCACCTAACTACTGACACTAAATATATCCAGTGCTCAGGAAACATAGTGGAGTAAACTGTTAAAGAGTCAACAAAGGTAAAATTAAAGGGAAGCTACATGAATTGACGTAAAATGATGTCTGCCACTGGAACCTCCATGCAGAGCACACGGTATTCCTCCTCTAATCAGAAGCAGACTTCCCCTTCCAGCTGAGCCACATACTCTGTTTATTCACTTTTTAGCAGCATGGATCCTTCAGTGAAAACTTCATTTCCCATAATATCTTCAGGGAAATCCACAAGGCTGGTAACAGATTATCACCACCTGTTACCACTGTGTAACAGTTGATTCTGCCCCACTTTGCTAGGTGAAATAGTCTAGCTGTGTTAATTGCAGTGATAACAAACCAGGTGCTCAGTGGATGGCCACAGGACAGCAGGGGCAACTTCACAGACACGGGCTTTCCTGCCCAGTCTTCAAAGCCCATATTCTACAAATTCAATACAGCACCAGATATCCCTGAATCCAGACACCAACCTGATGTACATCACCTTCCTCCACCTGATTCTCTCTCCATCCCATGTCTTCTTTTCCCCATGTCTTTTCTCACCTCAGGGCTCTCCTCACAATCTCTCTTCCTCCCCTGTATTGCTCTCACACAGCTTCCCTCCTTTCTGTCACCGGAGCTCAAATCATTCTCTATCCACCATCAAAAAAATCCACTTCCTAAATTTAAACAACTGGAAAGCGTGCGCATGTACAGCAAGAGATGTACATGATATACTGAAGTAACGGCCTAATATAGTTGGTAGAAAATTTTCTGTTTAAAATCTTTTGACGGCAAGTTGGGTTTTTGATGAACCTTTTTTGTATAAAATGTTTGCTGAATTTTTTTATTTTCAGTGTTTTGATGGAAACTCAAAAGTGTTTCATAATAAGAACTATTTTTCAACCAGGTCTATTGACTAACCTCATATTTGTAACCCGAGAGGAATTTTCACCCCCACTAATTGAGTCATGTCTTATAACTAAATTTTAAACAGTTTGGACTAATAACTGTGTCTTTCTTATTTGTGCAGCACACTTTTCACAGCTCAAAAACTGTTCATTGATTACCATCATAACTTAAAATTGATACAGTTCTGTATCTGGAGGATGAACAACAATAAAATTTCTTTTTTTCCTCAGTGACTTTGTAGTGAATGTAGAAAGAGGTAAGGAGGAATTCAAAAGATTTAAAAAACACAGAATTATTTCAGACAAATTAAATAATAATACAAATAAAATTTTGGACATGTTGCTATAATAACAAGTTCTTTTGGCCTCTTCATTTATTTTCTGAATTGCTCATGTTTATGGATTCCAAAGAAAACCTACATCTGTTTAGAAATCTAGGCACCAATCCTATGGATCTCTATGTAAGAGCAGAGATCTGCTTGTGCAGCATTCATTGCTGGATCAGGGTATTATTTGAAAAAAAAATGTAGATGCCAGATTGATTATATGTTTCTGATATTTCTTCATGTGGTTATGGTGGCCTGTGGTTCTTTCCCCTTGTTTAAGATGGGATTTTCAAAAGGGCTCAGTGTTGGCCTAACTCTGCTCTCACAGAAGCAACTAATAAAATTCCCTTCAGTTAATGGGAATTGTTTTATAGACAGCAGATACAATATGAGACAGCTAAATTTTCTATATAAATGTATCCTGCCAAATTTTGTAGAGAAGACAATTTATGCAGTAATTCTTCCGTGACAGGAGTAGTTATCAGCCAGTCCAGATCATATGTTTATTTAAGAGGTTCTGTAGTTGAGTGTAGAATGTTTGTTACATAAATAGTTGAAATCTACTCTCTGGTTTATTGCTGATCAGTAGATGTTCATCTTTTCTATACTCTACTTTTATACCCTATTATTAGATTGTCTCCCCTCCCACCTCAATTTCAAGTGTTGGTTTATTCCACAGTAGAGTTTTAAAAGAATAATATATGTATGAATTAGATATTGATTTAGAATATACCAGTGTAAGCTTTTACCTTTTATTAACTAGAGTGGGTAAAGTATATAAAATTATGTAGTGATCTGAATTTTTATTTTATATTTGCCCACAAATATATGCTCTGTAATCATCTTGTATTACTGAAAACCATTTCACTAAATGAAGGAAGAAAAATAGTAAATAGTAAGGGCCAGAATATAATTTCCTTAGTCATGCTGATGGACATGAATAGTCCCATTCCATGGGGTAGCACTCTGGTCCCAAATGTACAGTCCACATCTGAGATTATTAAAATTTTGTCTGAAATTCATACCTGTTATCACAGATAAAATGAATGATACTTTTGGAAAGGTTTTGACAGGTTCTTCCTAGGGATATGCGCCTCAAAACATTTATAAAACAGTAGTCTACAAAATAAAGGAGTCATTGCCACTTTTTTCTTTTGAAATATATATTATGTTGAAAATTCAAATTCTGTAAGTACTTTGCTTACATACCATAAATGGAAAGTGTTGCTGATGTACACCTAAGGATTGTTAAATCCAGCAAACTAGATTTTCCACTTCTCGGCTCCTTAGAGCTAAGATCAAAGTGTAGTGTCTAGATTTTCCATTGTTATTCATGTTTCCTGTAATTTTCTGAATTTGGTGGTTGGTTCTAGTAGATGTAGTGTTAATTCTAGTCATTTTGATTGCTCAAAGAGAATTGCTTAAATACATGTTAAGTATATATATAGTGCTGTATCTGCAACACCAAAGCCTAATATGTGTATACTGTAAATAGACACAGTGACTAAGGAAATGTTGAAAAGGAGGGGAAATAGTGAACATCCTTATCTTGCACAGTTTTACTCAAAGGGATAGGATATGTATCCAGTTGTTACATAAATGTATGCTATACAATACAATCTCTCAATCATTTTTTTTATGTTAGGCCCAAACCCAAATTTCTTGATTATAGTTAGAAGTTACTGTATGGCCATTCAACTCTATCACATGCCTTTCTGGCAGCCTATGATACAGCAATGGCGCAGTGTTTTGATTATTAGGTTTCAAGCATTAACTGTATTATTCCTTGAGCATAGTCAGCTCCTAACCTTCCATTTATAAAACCCCACTCAACCTTCCCGTATAATTGTGAAAATATGGCTGTTTAGTCCAGCAGCCAAGATTTGTTGCTAACCTTTTCCAATTTACATTTAGGAAAGCAATTGGCTGGAAACCTCTGCGTTGGTTTCCTGTTTTATCCTATTCTGGGATTAGTGTAATCAGAGCTGTTTTCATATCCTCTGGGATAGTGCCAATGTTGAAGAAGTCCATCTACATTTGTACAACAGTTATGTGTTATTTAAAGGTTTTACAGATATTGCACAAAACTATCTAGCCCTGGTCAGTGATAGTAGTAGGGGTTTTTATTTATTTATTTATTTTTAAATTGTAGCCTACATTTCTTATTTATGCTGACTATATGGACTTCACATTCAATTGTTTTCATTCAGATGATAGAGTTTTGAAAGCAGCACCTCTATCTATCTTTCATAGATATTCATCTAAAAGTCAGTTCAACAAAGAGTGATAAAAAAATAAAAAATCTAATAGTATTACTTATAGCAACAGATTTATTAATACAAATATAAGAAAGGGAGGGGTTTTCCTTTCCTTTGTGCTGATCCTATAAAAGTTCTGATAAAAAAAAAGAAATTATAATTTTGAAGAAAAACAATATCACCAAATTTCAATTTTTTTTTACCAGAACTATCCCGTAATGTGTCAGTATCTAGTAAGAAGGTGATCAGGCAACCCACCAAGTTGCCAAACCTGGAACAGTGAAGTAGGGAGAATTGCTTCTCAGTTATGAAAAGCCAGACAGTTGAAACTCTGAACACCAATGATATTGGCATATATAAGCTAGACAGTGGGAGATGATGAGAAGATTGTGTCCAACCTCTCAGAGAATTGTGCTCTCACAGAGTTGTGCTACACCCCTCTCAGAGAATTAAACACTTAAGTCCAAGCTGCAGGGAGGCACTTAACTCTACTTGTAATCCAAAGCTAGGAACCCCACTCCAAGAGTCAGATGTCTTGAGAACCTAGGCCATTTATTGAGGTAAAGAGGTAGGTGCCTGTTAACTCCACACAAAATAGCCAGGAGTGGACGGACGACATGGAGGCCTCCCTTACAATTTATAGGCCAGTGGTTAGGTACTCACCCAGGTTGTAGGAGCCCTTGGGCCCCCCACCTGCCTGCTAGGATGGTAACAGTGATTGTGAAATATTAAGAAAAGTTAGAGAAGCTACAAAGTCAGAAAACATAATAACTGACCATTTCATTGATCCTCATATCGAATTAGGATATGAGGATCAATCAATGAGGTAAATGTCACCTCAGGTCATATGCAAAGATAAAAATTTTGGACACCATAAATGACTGCTCTTTGAGCAGCTAGTCCTAGAACCCACAAGAGGAAAATGCAATTCTTGAGTTAGTCCTAAGTGGAGCACGGAATCTGGTCCAACAGGTAACTATAGCTGAACCACTCAGTAATAGTGACCATAATGCAAATAAATTTAGCATCCAGGGGGTGGGGAAACAAAAAACCCAATACAGTAATGTTTAACTTGAAAAAGGGGAACTATACAAGAATGAGCACACTAATTAGACAGAAATTAAGAGGAGCAGTCACAAGGGTAAAATGCCTGTATGCAGTAGGAAGACTACTTAAAAAAACATAAAAGAGGCTCAGACTAAATGTATACTCCAAATCATAATAAAAAAAGACAGTAGGACCACCAAAAGAATGCCACCATTGCTAAACAGCAGAAAAATGGAGGCCATTAGAGGCAAAAGGACATCCTTTAAAATTTGGAAGTCAAATCCTAATGAAGAAAATCCGAAGGAGCACAAACTCTGGCAAGTAAAATGTAAAAATATAATAAGGTAGACCAAGAAAGAATTTGAAGAGCAACTTGCTAAAGATGCAAACACTGATTAAAAATATTTTTAAATACATCAGAAGCAGGAAGCTTGCCCAACAGGCAATGTGGCTACTAGACAATAAAGGTGTTAAAAGGAGCACTCAAGAAAGACAAGAGCATTGCAAAGAAGCTAATGAATTATTTGCATTGGTCTTCACTGCAGAGGATGTTGGGGAGATACCCACATCAGAGCTATTCTTTTTGGGTGACAGATCTGAATCAAATCAAATTGATCAAATTCAATCAAATTGATCAATTAAATGGTAAATTCAATCAAATTGATCAATTAAAGGGTAATAAATCAGCAGGACCAGATAGTATTCACCCAAAAGTTCTGAACAAACTCAAATATGAAACTACTAAGTGTGGTATGTAAACTATCACTGAAATCAGCCTATGTACCAAATGACTGGAAGGTAGCTAATGTAACACCAATTTTTTAAAAGGGCTCCAGAGAAGGTCATGGCAATTACCAGCCAGTGATCCTAACTTCAGTAACAGGCAAATTAGTAGAAACTATAGGGAAGAACAGAATTATCAGACACACAAACAAACATGATTTGTTGGGGAAAAGTCAAGTCAAATTTTGCAGAGAAGTCATGTGTCACCAATTAGAATTATTTGAGGAGTCAACAAAACACATGGAGATAAGGGTGATCTAATCAATATAGTGTACTTGGATTTTCAGGAAGCCTTTGACAAGATACCTCACCAAAGGTGCTTAAGGAAACTAAGTAGTCATGGGATATTAGGGAAGATCTTTTATGGCATTGGCCACTGTCAGAAGACAGAATACTGGGCTAGATGGACCTTTGGTCTGACCCAATATGGCCATTCTTATGTACATGGAGAGAGGTGAACAGTGGGGTCACCCAAGGATATGTAGTATGATCTGTGCTGTTCTACATATTCATTAATGATCTGGAAAAGGGAGTGAAGTGGCAAAATTTTCAGATGATACAAAATGACTCAAGATAGTCTGCTTTGGATTTAACTGAGAGGAGTAAATGGGCTCTCACAAAACTGTGTGAGAAGGCAACAAAATGGCATATGAAATTCAAAGTAATGCACATTGGAAAAAATAATCCCAACTATACATGTACAAGGATAGGTCCTAAATTAGGTGTTACCAACCATTAAAGATCTTGGAGTCACTGTGGCTCGTTCTCTGAAAACTTTTGTTCAATGCACAGTAGTAGTCAAAAAGGCAAACATATGTTAGGAACTATTAGAAACAGGATAGAAAATGTGACAGAAAATATCATAATGCCACTATATAAATCCATTCTGCATCCATAACTAGAATATGGAGTCCAGTTCTGGTCACCTCATCTCAAAACTGACATAGTGGAACTGGAAAAGGTTTAGAGAAGGGCTACAAAGATGATCAAGGAAATGAAATGGCTTCCATACAAGAAGAAATTAAAAAGATTGGGGTTGTTCAACATGGATAAGAGATAACAAAGGAGGGATATGATAGATGACTATAAAATCTTGAATGGTCTGGAAAAACTGAATAGAGAAGTGCTATACTTTCACACAATACAAAAGCTTGGGGTCACCCAGCGGCTGCTGGTTTAATACAATCAGGCACATGGTTTAATACAAACAAGTACTTTTTTCACATAACGTGGAACTCTTTGGCATGGAATGTTGTGATGGCCAAAAGTAAAACTGGGTAAGTTCATGGCAGATAGGTCCATCGGTATTTATTTGTCAAGATGGTCAGAGATGCAACCCCATGCTCGGGGCAACCCTAAATCTGATTGCCAGGAGTGGAAAATGGGTGGATCACTGCCATTTTCTGTACTCTCCTCCTGAAGATGTTTCCAACAGTGGCCTGTACCAGGATATTAAGCAAGATGGACCATGGCCTGACCCAGTACGATAGATCTTACGTTCTTAAAGCAATCTGAATTGTGTGTTTTTCATAAGCATTCCCAGATGAGCTCTGTGTATATGTGGGAATACACTCTGCAGAATGTATTTGTAGAGGGACTCTGACTGGGCACACTCACCCGCACTGGATGGGGAAGGGTTAACCCTACATTGTGAGCTGAGGAAACCACACCCCCTTCACTCTATTGGGTATGTTCCAGCTGCACTGGTATAAAAGGGAGCAGCTCAGCTCAGTTGGGGCTGATAGCCAGGGAGGAAGGATGTACTCTGCTGGCTCTAGCCAAGGCTTGGCTGAAGCCTGAGACTGTGGGGGCCAGAGAGGCCATAACACAAGCAGATGCCAAGATACCTATGGAGACTTTGCTGCATCTGGAGTTGCTGGGGACAGCACAGACTGGAGAATCTGGAGGTAACAGAGATGCCCAGACTGCGACAGCAGAAACTATGGTAGGAAGCAGCCGAGAGGAATTTGATAGGGGCCTGGTTAGGGAGCTAGAATTCTGAGTGAATGTGTTTGGATTGGAATCATCCCCCTCCCCTCCCCTGACTCAGTGTCACATGCCCCTGCCACCACCAGTGGGGCCACCAACCCCTTTTCTGTGTGTGGCAGTCCCCATCCTGATTGATGCTGGCTGCTAGGCCTTACTGCCCTGCTGACAAAGGTGAATTTAATGATTGTGACTGTCAGGCCATATGACCTTGCTAAGGAGGCAAATCTATGGCCTCTGGTTGCTAGGCCTTACTGCCCTGTCTCCCTGGGGTTTATTTACCAAATGTAGCTGCTAGGCCTTACTGCCCTACTAAGAGGGATGAACCTATTGACTCTGGCCATTGGGCTGCACTGCCCAGCTATTAGGGATGAGTACATTGACTTTTGCCATAAGGCCTCATTCGCCTGCTAAGAAGGTGAGTATATTGACTCTGGTTTAGGAGGCTGTGTGGGGTGCACTCACCCCACACTGGATGGGGTTTCCCCCCAATTCTGCCACATGAGCATGTACCAACTTGCAGCCATAAAGAGCATCTTAGTGATTTGAAAGTGTCTACCATAGACACTTATACTGAGTGTTTTGAATATACTTGAAGGAGAACTGTATTATATATTATATAATTGTTTTTCTATGTCACATGTCTGGACCACTAACCTATGCCTCAAAATGAAATGCTCAAGGAAATATCCACAATGGGTAAGGTAGGAAACCTGGAGTGACTGTGCACAAGGAAATAATATGCATCACCAAGTCTCAAGCCACATGCCAAGATTTCTGTACCAGGATTGATCTATTTTGCTTCAGAATCCAAATCTTACATGTGTAGAGCTGGGAAGCATATACAAAGGGCTTTACAGAACACCGCATCAAAGGAAAACCCTGATGTGTTGGCTCTACAAGCTTCCTTGAGGGGGATTTTACAGCATCCATAGTGTCTTATCTCAGTACACACATCAAAATGCTAAAGATACCCATGTTTATTTTGAGAAAAATGGCTACGGCAGCAAGATTATTTATTGATTTATTTGCCACTAGAAAAAGTTTTCACCATTGTAGTAATCATTTGTAATGACTGATTACATTGCCAACCAACTTTTGGAGTTTTCTTATACAAGGAACTTTTCACAGAAATTTATTTAAGCTCTCTAAATTTATAGAGGCTCAAGTTGTATTTAGCATGCATCCAGATTCATACTGAAAATGAGGGCAGGACACATTTAGATCAAAACTGCTGAGCTCACAACAGGGAATTGGATTTAAATGGTTTAAATACTTCAGATTCGTATAAGATCCTCTCTTTCCATAACAAACAATTTCCTAGCAAAAGATCATTATCCCCGTTGCACTACTGAGACAAATTGACGCTTCCCCCTTGAGAAACATCCACATCTCTTCTTTAGCCAGACTAAGAGAAAAGTATAACTAACACAAAAATGAAATGGGGGTGGGGGGAAGGAAGGAGGGTGAAGTAAAACAGAACAAGATTAGCTCTGAGTAAAAAAGTAATCAAGAAACTTACATCCATAGTAACCTTATAATTTATGGAGACAAATTATAAAGGGTTTTCTAAAGTAGTGACCAATTTCACCCATCCATAAATATTTGCATGTGTACACATGAGATTTGCACATGAAAAATGAGGCATAAAGTTGGAGGCATCTTTGAAAATGTGGTATAACATCTATTTAAAAAAAAAAACATCTAATACAATAGAACCCTGCACAGATACAAAATTTGTATCCATATCCGATCCTCAAACATGGTCCGTGGATGTCTGCAGGCTCTGACAATGGGCAGAAGACAAATGGAAAGTAGGATGAATCTCTTTACTTCTGATCAGAAAATAATTCACAAGCATGTTTTTTCTGCTTCAGGCTAAGTATTTTTTGTTCCTGCCTTCTACTTTTTACAGAAACAAAAGGCAACATTTACAGGTGGTAAACTCATTTCACCATGAAAAAGTGGGGTCTCTTTTGTGCCCTGCATTCACCTCTTTCCTTCCAATGAATCCTGGGACCATTCTCAGATGTTATCAAGGGTTAGCCTGGTGGCCTATGCCTGCCCTCCTATTTTTTTTTACTCTGAAGGTCAAATGGCCTCCTCCTGGGTCTTTGGTTTTGAGGGTGGGGAGGGAGATTGTTGCAAATTTGCAGCTGTACAAATATCCTCTGCTCACGTGTGCATAACCTTTCAAACAATGCACCCAGGCTAAGTCTGAGTAGATTCAAAATGCACTGCAAATATTTTACACTGCTCCAAAGGCAATGGCCAGCATGGTCAAGTGCCTGACATTTCTCTGACTGGGAAGCAGCAGGTCACTGATCAGGTTGTCCAATCACAATTCTCAAGTCTGGAAAATCAAATCAGGAAACAAATCTTGCACTTCACCCCTATCCACCTGTTATGTTTTTCTATATACAAAGAGCTACCATATACTCTCAGCCTGAATCCCTTTATTTAGGGAAAACAACAAAATAAGAAACAAAATCACACCAGTTGCATAGCTACATACATTACAGTAAAGAAACCTGACTGCACTTCCTAGTGTTGGGGCAAGGTCCAATGGCAGTAGCCAACTGTGACCCATTCTGGAAAAGTAATAGAAAAATCCCAGATTCTGTGACTTCTGCAGCTTTACCTACACCTTATTCATTGTTTCTGTAACATGTATGTTTCTTGAGGACCTGTGAAATTTAGGGAAAACTCTTCACTGTATTAGGTTGTTTTTATTTATTTTATTTTAAGAAATAAGTGACCTTGTTCTGCCCAATCAAGAACTATCACCTGAATCTGAAATACCCTTTTCAAAGGGTTTGGGGAAAATACTGATTCTCTCCCCCCCCACACCCCTCCTTTTCCCTCCTCATTATTTTTCCTTTTCATTTTTCTCTGCACTTTGTAGTTCTGGTCAGGACAGGAAGCTAATGTATCTGGAGAAAACCTGCTCTTACAAGGTATCCAGCCCAATTTTGTAGAACTAAGATTTTCAGATAAACATCCAAACTTTTTATCATCTGATATAACCTGAACCTTTTTACATCCACCTATTTATAATCCTTGAAAAATTATCCTTGGATTTGTCAGGTGTCCTCCGCTTGAGAGACAAACAAGTAGAGAGGACCATAAAAAGCTCCATTGCCATGTCTGTATCCCATTGATGTGCAAAAAGTAGTAGAGTCCCATCCTGGGTCCCAGTTGCCTTTTCTATTCTTTTTACAAATTAATCTGACAATGAGAAGTCTTCAAATTTATGTTAATGACGACTCTTTACAAGATCATTCAACCCCCAGGGTAAGACTCATTTTCCCTATAACAAAGGACAAGATATTGGATTATACTATATTCCCTGCCATAAATTTATTATTTCCTTTAAAACCATCAATTTAGAGGGCAATACCATAGTATTCATTCAAAAGCCTTTAAAACTGAAACATTTCCCGAAGGCAGAAAATTAAGTTTCTTGCCTGAGAGCTATTGTGAGATAAAAATCTGCTTTTGCTTCCTGCTTCTTTATAAGTCCTGTCTGATGCAAAAATGCCACTTACACTTCTGAAAAGTGATATTAGTCTCCTAAGAGAACCAAAAGTGCCAATTCTTGAGCCACTGAAAATTATTTCTTGAAATTGGTTATGGTATTTTAGAGAGTTTTAGTTAGATAAAAAAGGATGATGAGGAGAGTGCCAAAATGTGTGCAAAAATCTCATGACTTTCTAAGTGGTATAACCTTATGATAATACAACCCTATCTCCATTGTCTGATATCAGTTCTACATGTGTCTTGTCATGCCTTCGATCGTGTAGCCTATAAGACTAACCTGTGTGTGTATAATCTTAGTTTATTATTTGATGTATTAAGCTTATAGATTTATATTAAAGTAACATTGGCTGTAATGCAAGAGACCTACAGGCCATATCCTGTATGTTAAGCTATGGCAAAGTTAGCATATCTATATTAAGACCTTTTACTCAGAAAGCAAAGTTAACCTATAGCTTGTTACCTAAATAGATGAGTACCCATGTCTATGACCTTTTATCTAAACCAATGGAAAATGGCATAGGGAGTTTTTTCCCCCACAGACTTAACAAGTACATCACAAGAGACTGATGTGCATACATACCTGTCATCAATACGCACATACATACTAGCCTATGGGGTAAGTGTACCCTAACATTTCTGTGGGTAAGGAATGAAATTTGGGCATAAGAAGAAGGAGGTCCGGCATTTGCCCTATAAAAGAGGTAACCCACCTCAATAGTCTTTCCATTTTCTCTGTTCTTACTTTATCTCCATCTCTCACTATCTCCATCCTCACTTTACTCTATTCTCATTTACTTCCTCCACTGTATCTATTTACAATGACTGCTACTATTCGTAGGCTATACTTGTTCTTCTTAAACTTTAAGTTTCAAGGGAACTAGGCTAAAGTTGGTTTCCCTAAGTTTTATTCTTAGTTTATTAGGTTTTGACTTAAGTTTAAGTTAGTTAAGTAAACCCTACTCAGCTTTGATAGCTCTTAGCATTTTCTAAGCACTGCATTCCTCACTCAAGAACTGAGAAACCTGAACTGCAAGACTGGTCCTGTGTATCTTACCACCAGGTTATCAAGGAAGGGTGTGAGTATGTTAACCAAAGCTTTGTTGCATGTAATACTATATTACCATATGTATCTTTTGAATAGCAGTAATGCAATGGTAACTTTGTAACTCTGGGTATTTTACCATATACTTATTAAAATTAATAAGTCTTTAAGGCTATATCTGTCTCAGTGTGAGTTTCCTGTCATACCCCCGAGGGTCCTTTATAAATTCTGTGAAGCCTGATTCAGGACAAGAACTTTTATCTTCTGATCAAACAGACTGGCGAGCCTAAACCCATACTAATTAAAATTAAATAAAATAAAATTAATAATTTGGATAATATGGGAATTTAATTTAATATCAGTACACCCTAAATCAGGCTACAATCACTGGTTCTCAACCAGGGGTCTGGGGCCCCCTGGGGGGCCATGAGCAGGTTTCAGGGGGGCTGCCAAGCAGGGCCAGCATTAGACTCTCTGGGACCCAGAGTAGAATGTTGAAGCCCCACTGCATAGGGCTGAAACCCAGAGCCCTGCTACCCAAGGCTTAAGCTTGAGCACATGGGGGGTGGGGGGGGGTGGCTGTGGCATGGGGCCCCCAGCAATTGCCCTGCTTGCTACCCCAATGCTGGTCCTGGCTTTTATATGCAGAAAAACAGTTATTGTGGGACCTTAGAAAGAAAAAGGTTGAGAACCCCAACCTTAGATGGCTCTCTCTGGCCAGACTTTTTGGAGTAAGAGCCATATCTTTTATATCCAAATCACCATCACACTGGTACCACTGTATAAATAATCATAGTAAATGGAAAAACCATAAAATGCTTGATTTGATTTAAATGTTAATTTGTTTCTTTTTTGTTAATTTATTTGAAATTCTGAGGCCTGAATTTTTAATTGGACTTTGGTTGTATTTTGTAGGTGCCAATCTACAAACCACTTGGGCCAGGAATGAAAAAAGAGCTCAGTAACTCATCCAACTGAAACTGCAGGTGGAATTTTACATAGGCAAATGTAACTGCCTATGTTGACATTTCACCAAGAAAAGAGTAAGTTGTTAATCCTCTTCTTGCAAGAAATATGATGGCATCTTTAAAGATAAAAGTGGCCTCTGTTAATATCCCATCTGAAAGGATTTTGATCAAAGGAATAAAATAATACTTGGTACTAAACTCTGTCCATCTCAAAGATGTCAGGGTATCACTTGCATGTTGAGATTCTACCTATTGGATGTTCACATGATTGTTTCAGTGTGTGAGACAAATATTCTAATGAGCATGTTTACTTTCCACCCAGGTATGTTAAACAGCAGAAACTGGGATGCAAAACAAGATCACAGAAGTGTCAGAATGGTTTCATTTTCTGACTCTGGTGCAGATTTATACAAAAAGTGTGAAGGAGCCTTTCCTATGCTAAGGATTTTTTAAAAATATTATTTTGGGTGACTTACTAAAGTAGATAGTCACGAAAGATTAACAGAAGACTTCAGTGGAGGCCCATGCAAAGTGAAAAAGACACTGTCTATATTGGTTATACTGCCGGAATCTGATAACTCTTCTGTTCTCTGCATAGATTCAAATTTATGAACAAGCTCAAAGAATCATCTTGGGTCTAAATGATTGATATGATCTTCAAAATGATAGTCCTGCAATCATATTATTTAGTGATACATAATGTTTTCTTTGAATTGATTTGTAAGGTTAGGAAAAGTATTTGGTGTAGGGGTTAGGTAAAACCCCAGGAAATTCAGTTTCTAGATTTTTATCTGCTAAACTGGAATCTCTCCTTTTCCAAAGACCTGATACATGCTCTTCATCACATCTAACCTTGCTCTGACATTGCACAATGCCTCAGCACAATTCAATGATCTACTGAATATCATGATTCTGCCACGTGGAAAACAGTAAAAAGCATGTGGTATCAATTAGACCTCACTATTTCCCTGAGAATTCAAACACCTCTTTCTCTATTTTATTCTTTTGGTGTGTGTACGTACACACACACACACTTGCTTATAAAGTTTGGATTTACATTAACCAGAAACAGTTGCTGTAAATTTCTATTCAAACTGAAAAGGAATATATCCTCTGCATTTGATGGACTTTATAGGTACTAAGTACTTCATGCTCAGAGGGAAAATGAAAACAATACTGGCAAGCAGACTATAGAATTATTTTACTTAACCTCACATTTATCATAACAGTGAGGAGACATTTGGAAAACTAAGTCTATTATTGATTGTTTTTTTTATACACAGTTAGTGTGCATGGTGATTTACAGACTTGAATGAAGACAAGAGCCTGAGAAATTTACAGTCTAAATTAGATAGCATAATAGAAGACAATAGGAGGGGAAAGGAGACATACAGGACAATGAGACTTGCATTGTCATTAACAGACAGAGTAAGGGGTGGATTAGATCTGGCCCTTGCTCTGGTGGGGCACAGAGAAAGGAATACGGAGTCTCTCTCTCCCCTGGTCAATGGTCAGACACAAATGCAGACCCCTGAGAGCACCATCCGAAGGGATAGTACTGGGTGAGCACATTTCCTGTATTCTCTGGAAACCTTTTCTGAATCTACTTTTTCAGGTGTGTGGAATGCCTTTAAATGTAGTACAGGGCCTCTAAGACACAAGTTGGCCCTAAGCACTCAATTCAGCAAGATACTTCTGTTTAACTCTAAGCAGGTGCTTAAATACCACTGAAGTTAAGGTTTATCTTCTTTCAAATAGCAATTGAGGTGATTAACCTCAATAACATTGAAAATAACCAGTCCAGATTAGTGAGCCACTGCATAGCTTTGGAAGTGGCTTGGTGTAAGCCTGTGATGCCGCTAACACAAATTGACATGGTCCCTAGTTTTGCTACTGTTGTCCACACTCACATTCACTCATCATCCGGAGATGGCAGCATCTGCCATGTGATGTTCTGAAATGGTTCAATGAGGACTATTGTTTCCAAGGTAGGTTAAAGCCTGGCATTTCTTTTGTAGGGTTGGCAATGAGGTATGTTTGGAACATTAGCATTATCCCAGAATTCTTTCTAGTGTTTCTCAGGATTGAATGAGAATGCCTTGGAATGTCTATGCAGCACTTTGAAGCAAGCATCCCAGCCCCAGACTCAGACTAGTGGGGCTCAAGCAAGTGCTCTATCTATACAGTTATTTTTAGTGCTTTGAAGTTGAGACTCAGTCTGGAGCTTAGGCTCAAACCCCCTCCTCTTCCCCTCTCCCCCCCAGCCCTCTGAACCTAAGCTGCAACTTGAAATCACTGTCCATACAACTATATTTAGAGCACTTGTGCAAGCCCCAATAGCCTGAGTCAACCTGGGCTGGGAGGTTCACTCCAAAAGCATTTAAGAGCTTTAACCTGAACCTAAAAAGGCTTGAGATTTCAGATGCATCTTCAGAAGGTTCTGGAAGACTTCATGAATTGGTGAGTTCAATTGGCAGTTGTTCAATTGTACTCATGAGCTGTGTCTGTCTCTCTCTGGATTTGGGTGGGGGATGTATTTTCTAGAGAGGATAAGCACTCAACAAGTATTGATTTTAATATTCCAAATTCTAATTCTTATCATGGCATTGAGCTGAACGTCCAGAGATTTGGTATTGGAGCTGCCTGCCCAGACTGGGGCACAATATTTAGCAATCAACTGTACCAGTGCTAGAGTTGCTGTTTGAAGTGGATGCACTTCAGTACCCCTTGTTGTGCCCACAAGTTTTCGGACAAGGCTAGTCTTTGCTTTTGCCTTTTCTCCTGTCTTTTTCAGATGAACTTTAAGAGTCAGGCTTCTGTTCCAGGTTACACCCAAGTACTTTGGATAGTGCTCATTGCAGACAAGCAGACTTTAGAAGTGGTTCCTTAGTAACTCTGTCATTAGGTGGATGGCTGTTAGCGAGGTCTTGGAAACATTAGGGTAAAGCTTCCAGTAATGAAAGTATTCCACTCTTATATTAAGATTGGAGGAAAGGGAGTCACTGATAGTTGTGAGATCTTTGCCTTGTGCCACAAGAGCAAGGTTGTCAGCAAAAATTAATTTACTTGAAATTGTCAGGTACATCATTTATCTAGATGTTGAATAGTGGAAGAACCAGCACGGATCCTTGAGGTAGACTATTATTGTGGGTACATGCATTAAAAGGATGCACTTATCTACAGTTGCTCAACATTGTGGAGCTGCATAGTGCTACAGCTTTGATCACCCTTTGTGCCCTGAGCAATAGCCCCTATCGCCATACTGTGGTGTAAGCTGCAGACGTTCCTGTCAATGCCGTTCCAGCTTTTCAATTCCTCCAGAAGACAGCCTGCATGTGACTGTTAATGATGAGAACCCAGCCACAGCATCTTCATCTCAGTTTGAAACCAACCTGTTCTTTTGGCAGGATGCCTCAAAGATAGGGGATAGGTGGGCCAGTAAGACACTCCTCTTTCAAGTTGTGAAGAGGAGTGATACTGGGCGATAGCTGGTGGCATCATCTGGTGATCTCCCATATTTGAGGAGGGCAATAACTATTGCCTCAGGCCAACTTTTTGGTTGAGATCCTTAAGGGAGTTAAGGAGATCAGTTTTCACTAGAGACAAGCCTGAGCAGCATGGCTTGGATATGGATCTAAATTTTTGCAAGTTTCAGGGCTGTACATACCAAGAGTTCCCATTCTCCCACTGAGTATCTTATATTGAAGACCATGTCAGAGCAGAGAGGATTTAAAACAATATAGTTACTTAGGAGAGACTCTAGAGGTGGCACTGAAAGTCTTTTCTGCCAGAATTAAAACAGATTTATACTACAATGCCTCCGCTTTAACTCTTAGCGCTGGTCTCTATTACACGTTAATAAAACTTGAAAAAAGCTTTTTATAGTTTCTGTTCCTAAGAAGTATAAATCACAAGAGTAGGAATAGCCGGCTGTAATCAGTTTCAGCTAAAAACTGAAATGAAAGGGAGCACTTTACTGTCCTGTATAAAATAAACTTATACCAAGGACATTTTATTTTTACTAGTAAAGCAAAAAAAGAAAGTACTTTTTAACCACAAACTAAAGCATGTCAACTTTCAGAATTTTAGGTAACAAACTAAATCTATTCTTATTCACATTACTCACATGTGTAAGTGTTGTATGCCACAAGGATTGCAGAATCCTACTCCAAGGGTATGCCTATACTTACTGCTGGGTCCAGCGGTAAGCAATTGATCTTTTGGGATCGATTTATCGTGTCTTGTCTAGACATGATAAATCAATCCTGGATCGATCCCAGAAGTGCTCGCTGCCGACACAGTACTCCTGCTCTGTGAGAGGAGTACACGGAGTCTATGGGGGAGCCTGCCTGCCGCGTGTGGACCTGTGGTAAGTTCAAACTAAGATACTTCGACTTCAGCTACGTTATTCATGTAACTGAAGTTGCGTATCTTAGTTCAAAGTGGGGGGTTAGTGTGGACCAGCCCCAAGAGACTGAATAAATTCCAAAGAAATTATTTATGGAGTTTATTGGACAATATATGCTACTGTCTGCTCTCAGTTACACAAGTGTAAACCTGGAACAGCACCAGAGAAACAGAGCAGAGTTTAGCTCTCCATCTTGGTGTAAGTCTCACAACATGTGTTAACAGAGTGGATGAGGAGACCACTGCAAGGTAAAATGCCATATAGGTTGAAAGACAAAATTAAAAAGGAATCTTCTTCCCTCAAACAAAATACCAGGGAACATGCCACCTTATGAAACTTCTTTATTTGGATCAAATCCATAATGCCTGCTGATTTTTACATTTACCTACATCTAGGTCATGATTCAGTTAAACACTTAAAAGACATGCTTAGCTTCAGTGCATAAATGCCATTTAAGTCACTGCAAGGGACAACAAATCCATTCAGACTTCATTGGGACTTGTTTAAAGTACTTGTATGGCTCCAGGACAGCCAGCATGGCCCAGTTGCAGTGAAACTTATTCTGATGAACTTAGGTCAAGGGGAAATGTACATATCCAGATCTCAGGATAGAATTCGGCTTCTGGTAAGTCAATCTATCATTATATTGGACAATGACTTGGTAGCATAAGTTATTTTAAACAGACTAGTTTAAGACCAGCCCTTTCTGTCTTTTCTGCCCTTTAATTAAAAAGGCAGATTCAATTGGCAAATGACATTTGGAAGAAAATGTGAGTCATTTAAAGGAATGTATATTTTTATATTCTGCTGTTCACTATTTTGTATTCATGGAAAAAGTAAGCTTTCCTTAAGGACAAGGATACATTTTTTTCTACAGATTGTATCCTTTTTTCTAGATAAACTTTGGCTGCTTTCAACTTGGACTGTAAGCTCTGTCAGTCTGTCTTTTCATTCTGTATTTGTACAGCACCGACCACAATGGTGAGCTGGTCTATGGCTAGGGCTCCTATGCATATGATGATACAAATAATAAAACCAAGGGCAATATTTTAATTTCCTTTTCTTTTTCTCACAACAGACACAAATTGGAAGAAAGACTATATCCTTTCATATAGTAATTTCATCATGGCAAACAGGCATTCACTTTAAGAGACTCTATTAGGTCTTCTCCATTTTCTTTAGCAATCTCCAGTCCTGAGTCTCATCTCACTAACTAATGACTAGTTTATATCAAGATTTAGATCACCACTTCATCATTTGGGTCTCTCTCTCAGAAATGGATCTTAACTGGAATATTTTCTGAAGACTTTGACTTTTGAGGTAGTTACATACTCAAACTGCACAGTTCAGGCCCATTTCTGTTTCCTTAATTAGGATGAGCTAATTAAGCAGATAATCAGAATTGTCAACTTCTGTAAAATTATTGGTTTGACATTAGGTGATATCTGATGCTATTTTGTTAGCTCCTATTTTGCTCTAAATTATTTTTATTAATCCATATTTCATATACCTTTCACATTGTCCCTTTATTACTTAATTAAAACAAAAATAAAACTTTAAACCAGGTAATGGTGGATTTGACATATTGCCCTTAATCCTCAGCCTGAAGTAAGTGGAAATCTGCCCTAAAGGAGCAGTTGAGGGTTGCCCCATCACAACTACTGTCTGCAGCAATGTAACTTAGAACAGCCTTGCAGCTGTGCTAAATTATGCTGTGGGCTTTCTGGGACTTGGCTAACCCAAAAATCAAGGGAGGAGAGTGGTGGCTACAATCCAGTTTCCACTTTTCTCCCCTCTGGTGTGCTGAATGCAAACTCAACATATCAACTGGGCATTGAACCTATTGTATGCAAGAGCATTTTTGTTTTCTTTATTTAAAACATTGTTTATGGATAACTAAGTGTACAGGCTCTGACCTAGTATAAGGGAGCGTCTCTTTTGCCTTTAATAGAACAATAACCCTAGAATTCACGGTTCCAGTGCCTGGAGTAATTATCTCTGTACAAAAATATGATAATTAGTGTGTGCCATCATCATTGTGATTGAAGCCTCAGTGTTTCTACCACAGGGCAACCATGATAATAAGTATCCTTACAATGTGCTAAACACAAGCACACAGGTTCTGAGAAGACTACCAATTAATATTTCAACCATGCTCATCAATAGCTCTTGCTATGGTTCCATTGTCTTTCATTCCCATCATAAATGTTGTTCCACTACCAGCACACTTTTTGCACCAGGGACTGGACAGTACTACATGTCCTTCATGTTGTGTGATCCTGTGCATAAAAGTTTTCCATGTAGTCCTGTATTGGGTGGGTATGGGCTTGGGGGTGGGGTTGGTTTGTTTTTGTTAAGGCAAAGTCTATTCTAGAGGTATGGATATTTGTAGGGAAACCATAAGAAGAGGACACATAATTAACTAAACTTTAAATGACTTTAGAAGGTTACAAAGTTGCACAACAAACTCTACATGAGACTCTTGCTACACAGTGATTATCTACAATGCAATAAGAATAGCATTCTATTGGAAGAACAGGTATGATTTGTTCTACTACTAGAAAGGAAGTTTGCTTCCATAATTTTGCAATATGAATAATCTGCCACCCTCCAGGTTTCTCATTAAGCTTCGATTAAAATGTTATAGTATTTAAAGAGCAATTGACTTTTAATAGAATTCTAAGTAAGAAAGCCATAAGAATGTCAGCACTGAATGATCTAACACTGCATCACTGGAGAGATACTGGAAGGCTTTTCCACTATAAGAATGATACTCGCAGCAAAGAAACTCCCCTTTAGCCATAAAATACCAACCAACCCCACTCACCAAAAAGGTTACCCTAAAAATGTAAATTAATAAACATGTAAACAAATCAAGACCAAAACCCTACTCATCAAGCAGTGTTTTTAGCTCAACAAGGGAGACATGAGAGAGACTTCATGAAGTTCACTAGGGACTTTCATATAAAATCAACAGTGAAGATGTCTTGACCATTTGGTAATGGCTACCAGTATAAAATTGAAAGTAGGAATATAGGTAAGTGAGAGCAGAGGAATTTCACAAAACTAGTGCATTCAAAGATCTTAAGAATGAATTCACTAACTCGGTGCATATGCGGATAATTTTACAACATACAGTTCATTTTCTAAAGCCAAAATCTGTAGCTGACAGATAGTGATTATAAAAAGAAATCTAAGACTTTTAAACTCTTGGGTAGGATAATCTAATTATAGTTACACAAGAAAGAATAAATGTCAATTTGGCAAGTACATTTCTTACACGCCTCTCTAAATGAAGAAGACATTAGCAAATTTCTCTTTCATATGTTGTGATACTGTCAAGTCTTAAAAGATTATTTTATGGTTCTCCAATGAAGTGGTTTTCTATTCACTCAAGCTGAGCAGAATTTTATTATTGTTGTTGTTTATAACTATGTACTATCTACCTTAAGCTTTCTTCTCAATTCTTTTTCAGAGAAGAGGATCTGTATCAACAGAACTAGATCCTTTGACATACATTCCAAATCTATTTAGTCTTATTTTAACCCAAACACATATATAAAACCTTTCACTGGAGTAAGTTACTGTATGTACATATGATGTGTTTATTCAGTGGTTATAACAAATTTCCCCCTTTTGTGGGTGTAACTATGAGCTTATCTCTCACACCAGATGTGGGTAATCCACTGGGAAAGGGAAAAAAAATTAAGTGGTATCTAAAAGTAGCATTTTTATGATCCCATACTATATAAATATAGTTCGCCATTGATTCTTGGGGGCTTTTTTTCTTAACCTCAACATTTTACCTCACATTTATGTTCTCAAAAGAGAATACCACCACTGAGCTATGCCAGAAAGAAAAAAACACCAGGGATTTGAGCATCTGAAAAGTACTTCTCAGTCAGGCTCATCAATGACCATTGTGTGTCTGTGTGCACGTGCATATTTTTATATATATCATGCATGCAGAACCCTCTTGAAATTAAGATTTATGAAAGACTTGGGACTTTGAGACTCTTGCTCCCAAATTAGAACAGATTAATTAAAAAAAAAGACATCTCTTTGCAGCTAGCTAGGCCTTGTTGAGATTCCAGACCTGTATGTATGTATTTGCAAAATGTTGAGAGGCTGTATCATTCAAAACTTTCAATGTTGCCAAGACAAATCTCATCCTTCTTTCCAAGCCTGTGTATACTGTCTCTCTCAGAACAACACTGGAGAAAGGAGAAACTGCAGTTTAGACAGGGAGATGAGCTAGATCAGAGAAAGCTAATCACCAGTATGCATCCGAAGAAGTGGGCTGTAGTCCACGAAAGCTTATGCTCTAATAAATTGGTTAGTCTCTAAGGTGCCACAAGTACTCCTGTTCTTTTTGCGGATACAGACTAACACAGCTGCTACTCTGAAACCAGTAAAATTAGAATTTGTCACTGAGTCACACCACCACCACCAGACAGCACAATAGTGAGGTGTCCATTATGGTTTGGACCCAATATGCACCTGCTGCACCAAACTCTGGGTTTATGACAAACAGATTTAGTGGCAATAAGTGAATACTAATGATGCTTCATGATTCTTTTATGCACAACAGTTTCCACAAGTTTTTGTTGCCAGGTTGGATGCTCTTTTTCCTCTCAAGACCAAGTTTCTCCATCTGATTCAGATGGTGGTTACACTGATCTCCCTTTGACACTGAGGGGAGCACATTATATTCACATGGAGTACTATTGTGTGAACTGTGGTATAAATGGGATATATGTGCATGTGGCAGGAGAGCAGAATACCTAAGGTGCTTGAATCTGAAATTGAATGAAGAGCAAAATACTGTGCAGATATGAGAGGATAGGTCTGTATTATTCAGCTTCCATCAGGGAAAGGAAAATGTTTCAAGTCAGGTGTGGGTGTGTGGGATAGGTGTTTGTCAGTGTTGCGTGTACATGCACATGTGGGATGGCAGAGAAGGAAAAAATATAGCTAATCATAGTTCAATATAAATGAGTGTTGGTTGTATTTCTTTTTCTTATGAGCTCAACTAGTATGTTTAGTTGGACAGTGTGAAGTAAAAGCTGTTTCCAGAACAGATGAGTTATGTTATAGTGTTGCAAATATTGGAAATGTATGGCTAACTCTCAAATGGTGTAAACTGGCACATTCCCATTTAACCAGGTGAATAGTAAATGTCCAGTCCAGACAGTTTTTTTCCAAGACACTTTTTAAAATAACAGATACAGATGAAAGTAAATTAAACTGTGATGCAATATAGCCTAGTGGATAAAGCACTGAACTGAGATTCAGAAGACCTGGGTTGTATTCCCAGCTCTCCCACTGACTTGCTGGGTGATCTTGGGCAAGTTACTTCACTTCTGTGCCTCAGTTTCCCCACTTTAAAAAGTGGATAAGTGATACTGACCACCTTTGTAAAAGTACTTTGAGATCTAAGGATGAAAATCATGATATAAGAGTTAGGTGGTATTATTACATTAGAGGACAATTACTTTAATCAAAATTTAATGTAGCTCTCCAGATGTTTCTGATGCAGTTCTATATTGTGCTACATTAACTCAGATTAGTGCGTACTTTAGTATATGTGCTTAGATATTATAATGACTTTGGAAAAAATCCAACCTACACCCAAACCTCTGAAGTGCACAAAAGATAATTGGGAAGCAACAACATATGGAAGTTGACAATTCAGACAGGCTCCAATTACGGCACTGAAATATAGCAGAAAATACACACTGATACAATCTTAGGAAATGCACCCTGACCACAGTTTCCGGGGTGTACTCAAAAAGAAGAATATCCCTACAAATTAGCTAATGCACATGCTGCTGTCAACAAACACAGCCATCTTCTGCAGTACAAAGACCTTCACTCCAGAAGGCAGTAGCGGTAAGTAGCATCCTTCAGTCACATTGAAATGGCTCCACATCCTTCCCTCTGAGGGCAGGATGTCTCTTGTGCCAGATATGTCTTACTGTGTGTCTGACTACTTGCAGCTGCACTGCTTTGGGCTGTAATGCCAGAATTTGGCACTTAATTTTGGCTGATACATTTTGCTTCCAGTTACAATCTCTGATGTTCCTGCTTGAAGGCACAAAAAACATTGGGCCTGATTCTCCAGTGCTTTGTAGTTTGTGCAGCCAGATATTCTACAAAAATTGCCTCAGAAGAAGTAATTGAGGTGCTCAGCACCACATAGTATCAAAACCTTGTTGTTGATACTGACCTGATAAAATAGTCTTGATAAAGGAAATGAGAGTGGGTCTTTTAAAGGAAGGGGTGGTACTATGCAGGGTCTAGCCTGAAATTCTTGACAAGATCTTCTTTTCTAATCCACCAGATCTTTTCTCTGCCTTTGGATATTCAGGTAACTTTAGCTCACTAGCAAGTTCCCAAGAATAGCTGGGGGATGACATGCAAAGTGTTCCAGTAAACAGCAGATGACAGAAAAGTGTTAAAAGAATATTTTATTTCAACAGTTTATTCTTGGAGGAGTGAAAATAAGACAGTTCTAAGCTGAAGTCTATAAGCTTTTTCTGTTCAAGCTGAAACTTTTAGACAAGCTTCTGTATTTATGAGCAGGTATTGGAGTCTTCCAATGCTGGGACTACCTGAGGACTGGTTCACCGCCTCCCAGATCAGTTAAATTTGTGCTGAGATACTGTTGTCTCCACAAGTAGACACACTGTTCATAGTGTGGAAACTACTACTCATCTGTGCATGTGACCACATCAGTCATTGATTTAAAAACCAGTGATAGAATCACAAGTGATGGTGAATTCAGACAGACTGCAAAGGAGACTTAAAAGATTTGTTTTGTGCATCTTAAAAATGACTAACTCCAATTTGTCCACTATATGCTTCTTAAAAACTGTTGTTTAACCAGAATTCTCTCATCTGACAATGGAAGTGGTAGGAGAGGACAGCCCATAGCCTCCAGAGACTAGAGAGGTTGGTGAAGGAGACCACTATAGGAACCTTTCACACAGAAGAGTCTTTTACAAGGCAGCTTGGAAAATGGCTTGTAATTCACATGAATAAACTTGGGGTTTGGGTTTTAAGTTAACTAAACTTTCCAAACCAGAGAAGGTTTGGGCTAAGTTCTGAGCAAGGATTCAGGTTGCTTCTTATTTTATCTTGTCTGGGTCACTGCTCCCTATTTAATTTGGCATGCTTTGATTTAGTAATAGGATTCCTTAAAATCAATGTTTACATAAAGGATCCTGCATTCCTGAGCACACAAAACTCTCATTGGCTTTAATGGAGGTTCGCATTGTACAAGCAATGTGGGTTTGGGCCCAAAGTCAGATGTCTATATTTAGCTCCTCTAAGATGATGATGAGGTAAATCATGTTATTCCAAAGAATACATATTCAGAGAACTCTGAAGCTAAACGCTGTATTTACTGAATAACTTAGCACAGTGGCAGAGAAAATGAATGCTGGGTACAAAATATATTGTTCTGTAAAATATATGCTACACTTAGCACTAATATAATACCTTGTAACTGAATGCTACCTTTATCATTTAAGCTGTAGAATATATATCTGTTAGCTATTGCATTTATTCAATGAAAAAAAGCATACTTGATGTAACACTAGGTATCATGTTCATTCAAAGCTAGCAGCATAAATCAGCTGTATTTAGAAATTAAGAAACAGGCATGAAATATCTCAAAAGCCCACGGTCTGATGACTTCTCAAACTGCAAAAATGTGTCAACAGCAATAAATTCCACTTCCTAGGTTCAAAGTGCACCTGATTGTATTCAACAATGACATGGTCACCCATGCCCGATACTCATCATCAAATGATGAACAACACAGACATGAACTTCTGAAATGTACACCATAGTGTGACAAGATGCACCTGTCACCACTGTTTGTGAGATGAAAATGGATAAGCCTCCTTCCAGCTGGATGTGAATGTCCCATTCTCAGTGGATCAACAAGACAAAAAGAGTAAAAACACTACTAAAATTGAATCAAACCAGGATGTTACTATATCTTTATAATCTGTTTTTCAGCGCTTAGCTTTATGAAATAATTTAGGACTGACAAATTGTGGCTGAAGTTCTTTATTGGTTACACAGATGATAAAGAAATCTGATAGATTCCATAAAATGTTCTATATATTTGAATCTTTATAGTGGACACCTTACTATTTCTACAAGTAACTCAACTGAAGAATAAATTTGTGGACACAAGTGACTTCTACTAAAAATATTACTTCCACAAATGTGAACTGTATGATTTACACCTGCAATGAACTGAATGTGTAGATTGGCATATGGATGTCCAAATATTTGATTTGTTCCCATGAATAAGTAGTAAAATGTGAAACTCTTCAGACTTGTGCCCACAATTTAATTGCAGATTCAAAAATGCATGAGTAAATTGTGTAGATGTAAATTGCTCCTGCTAAAGGGAGACCACTTTTTTTTTTAAGTACTTCTAAATGAAAAATAAAATTATACAAAACCATGAATTCTGGTTTCCAAGGTGATTTTACAATAATAGACACTAAGCGAGAGTCCCTAATCTGCTAAGCTGACTGAGTGCCATGTAAGTGCCAGGGGAGTTCTCCCCGGGCTCTCTCTTGTCATTTTAAGGTCACAAATAGATTTTATTTTCTGTTTCTTTCTCGGTAATGCTTCTAAAATCTGACTTTTTTTTTTTCCTCCCTTAACCAAAAATCCAGCGTTCTTCTTGTTCAGACCCTTACCAGCTCCCATCTTGATTTCTGATACTTACCATTCTCTGGCCATCTCAGCATTCATCTTCCTCACCCTCATCCATTCAAAATGTATCTAAGATCATCTTGCCTGTCAGTCTGACTACATGAATTCCCCCCTCCCCCATCAATAACTCCATTGGCTCTCTTTTTACTGGTATGAGCAGTCTCACTGAAGATCTACATCCAGGTTCAACACCTGAAAGTAAGTCAAAATGAACCATTTAAAAATGTTTAGAATTGACATTTCATTTAAAAAGTATCAACTTGAAATGAAATATTGAAACACGCCATTTGGATGTTTTTGAAAATTTTTTTTTTTTTTAAAAAGCAAAAACCATTTGCCAAACTTGACGCAAATTTGTGACTAGCATCAGTGCTCCAAACTTTTTTCATATGCCTGGTCTACAATATTTCTACATACAAGACTTTGTGTGTTTCATATCTCATATCAGTTAAGTCAAACTATTCTGGAAACTACCTCTAGTTCTCAGTCTCCTTTAGTCTTTTTTCATTAGTCTCAAAGAATCAAACAGGACTGCATTTTTTTCTACTTGTATTGTCCTAAGCTGAACCTTCAAAGTCAACAATGTGACTCTGCAAAAATCTTCCAGTATTCTGAAACACATAAAAGATATATATGCTGTCCTTGTAAACAACTCTCATTTCACTAAGATACAAAATTACTATGTCAGCCCTTATCCTGGCAAAATCCAGATTTAAACAGCTGGTCTCCAAAATTTCATTTGGGTCAGTTTACATGACTCTTCAAACCAGTTGTTCTATAATTCTTGGACTACCCCCTTCTATTGCCCTCTGGCTTGATCCTGCAAACACTCCGGTGTTGTGTTTGGCCATAGGGGCTTCAGTGGAACTGCTCATATGAGTAAAGTTGTGTAAGTGTGCACAGGATCAAGCCCCACTATTAATAATCAAGCTCTGAGGAAATGATCCTGCGTCTATTGAAGTGAATGACAAAGCTCCCACTGGTTTCAAACAGGTGCAGGATGAAGCTTTAAGGCCAGACTATCTTGTCATAAAATAACTTATTAGACATACCAGCACTCCAAAAGGCTACTAGCCATTCACAGCAAACAGAAACTAGTCCTGACAAAGTACAGCACTGAATGAAGGGAGAGCGAGCTGGATGTCTTGTCTAGCACCAATACCATATTTCATTCTACCATTGCCACCATCTTCTGATCATTTCTCAAAAGAGATATTTTACTCCTTTTATTTTGAGGTATGAAACAAAAAGATTTACAAAGCTTGGGCTATCTTTTTAATGAATAATAGTGTTTTGCATCCATGTAGCACCTTTCATCTGAGAAACTCAAAGCATTTTATTAGCTTTAAACATTAATGTTTCTGAATATGTATTTTATCTGTCATAGATGTGTCATTATCTCGTTGTTAGGGTTCGTGTGTTTAACATGCTTATCCTCCTGATTTGCATGAGTGATATAATTTCATTTAATTGGTGGACTTCAGAGTAGGAATGATCATCATCAACTAGAATAATTAACTGTGCTAACGTGAGTTAATTAAGATGAAGTCTGTCAAACTAATGTAAAAAATAATCAGTAGCTAAAAACTAACAGATAAAAGCAACATTTTTGCTTATTGGCTTTGTTTTGGTCAGAGCAGCTAGTGTTGTTTTTTTGAGGACTATCAAATATTATGAACTTTCATTAAAACATCTGATATCTAGCTCTTTTGAGATTTTAAATTTCTCATCTATTACATCATATGGAATTCTTCGGTTTTCACATTTGTATATTCCAACATCTTATAAATCTTCATTTCAGTTAGGAAAATTGTGTGTGTGGTGTGTGTGTGTGGGGGGGGGAGGGGTTGGGTGTGTGTGTGTGTGTGTGTGTGTGTGAGAGAGAGTTGTGGGGAGACTGGTTCTACTGTTTAAATAGAACATAAATAGGTATCCAGACAATGTAATGGGCAGAATCGGTGAAATGCAATCCTGTGCAGAGGGCCAGCTAAAGGTCTAGGAACCAATTAAGTCCCACTCAGGTCCTCAAACTAGGGAGTGAGATTCTGTGCTGCACCTCTAAGAGATGGGGAGGGAGCCTATGATGGCTTTAAACCATCTTTGTTCCCTTCCTATCCTGGGTTGCTCTTGGTACTGAACTGGCTCCCCAGGTACCTTTATACAGCCCAGGGAGACTTAGTAAGTTATGGCAGCCTCCACAGGTCTCTGGGTCTCAGCACTGCTTGGCATCTCCACAGAACTGTGTGTTTGGACACTGCTCCTCCCCCTCTAACCTCCAGGAGTGACTCCCTATGCTAGACTTGTAAGGCAGTCCTCAGAAGGCAGCATTACAGCTGCCTATGCTGGAGGAATCCTTCCTTGACCAGAACCAGGACTTTTAGGGCCCCTTTATGCCATTCTTTCCCTTTTACTGGGCATGAAGGGGCCAGTGAGAGTGAGCATCTTACACGGGTTATAGTAGGATTTAGACTGTGTTGGCCAGTGTGAATATAATATGGTGAGACAACAAATTATATGAAAATATAAAAGGACAGATTTTACTGGTGAGGGAAAAAAGCTTACAATTATTGCTAGTTAAATTATCTCATTTTGCTGTGTCACTTGAATGAAATGTCAATTTTGTGTTGGAGCAAAGAGGAGTGGAGGCTGAAGTTGCCTACCCAGGGCTACTCATAATGACAGATTAATACATTATTTTCCTTCATGATGTTTCTCCATTGAATTATGAGCAGCCCAGCAAACCATCCCTTATTTTCTTAAGTGTACTATACTACCCCTTATCATGCATAGCAGTCTGTGTAGTTACTTACACATACACACACACATACACACACACACAAATGCAACACATTAGTTCATGGTTAAGCGATCCTCTTTTTTCACTTCAGTAAAAGTTTATTTTTTTAGGATGTCTGCCTTTCTTTGCTTCATACTTACATTCCAGTAATCAACCCCCCCAACCCCATGCACCACACTACTGAAAGCAGTGCAATGTTTGCTATTCAGCTGTGGCTTACATATGAATTTCTCATCATGTTAAAAAAGGTGTAAAAAAAGCTCATTTGGGGGAAATTTGTCATCAAAGAATGTGCAAATAGGTACCATTAATAAAAGAGAGTGAGAACCTTACCACGTGTTATGCTGGCTAGTGACTTATATGAACCCTCTATAAATGCAACATGAGTCTATCCAGATATAGAACATTGGGGACAATAAGACTGTAGCTATCAATTATTTAAAGAAAGCCTGTCTGGAGATAGTCATGCCAAGCACCTGAATCCACTTTAATAGTGGAAGTGGACACATATGCTTGGGGAGTTCAGACCCTTTATGAGTAACATTCACTTATGATATACTAACAGAGACCCAACATTAGGGAAGATTTTAGCAAGTATGTGGTATTTGGGAGTGCATAGTTTAAACTTCCCTTTTTAGTGTGGTCGTGTTATAGCTGTTATTATTTAGTAACGGTCAATCTGTATTCCAGTCTGTTGTTGCAGACATGAAGAGTTAGGACTGTCAAGTGATCTGGCATAAATGAATGTTTCCATACACCAGCTATTTGCCTGAGTAGTAGTTAGATAAAAGGAGCTAATGAAAAATTAAATGAATAATGCTACATTCTGAAGGAGTACTCCTGATTGGCTAGAAACTTTTCATCACCATTTCTTGGATTCATTCCCAGGAAAATCTGTTGTGTCATGCCATTCTTTATCCTTTATACATAAATGAATACAAAAACAGAACTTGTCAAACTTTGAAGAATTGTCTACAAAGTCAGTAGTAGTTTGGTGCTACCTAATTTTCAAATGAAAAAATTCAGTATTTTAGAAGAGAGTGTGCCTAATGCTATACAATTTGTTTTCAGTATAACGAGAGCTCCATTTTTATTTGACATGAACAGTAATAGAATATCTATAATTTAGGGGATACACCCTTTATTTCATACATATTAGTTTTCATTCCAAAATACAACTTGTAGGGGTCCCTGATTTTTTTTATTTCATTCATTCATTCATATATATATATATATATATATATATATATATATATATATATGTGAAATAAAAACTGTAGTTTGAAATAGTGATGGTTAAATATAGTAAAAGTTTTGAAATCAATTTGCACTTCCCTGTTTTGAAAAGAGCTAAATCCTGTAAGGTTTCTGTTTCATGGAGGTATTAGGTAAGGTTAGCCGAGAGAATGGAGTCTGACTGAGGTCTTATCTACCTAAGTTATACAATTCCAGCTACTTGAATAATGTTGCTGGAGTCGACATGGCTTAGGTCAACTTACCTTACACTTCTCCTTTCGGTAGAGTACCGGAGTTGACGGGAGAGCGATCTGCGGGCAATTTAGGGGGTCTTCACTGAATCAATTGCCGCAGCATTGATCCCCAGTAAGTGTAGACATGCCCTGACCGTTGTCTCTCTCAGCCTCTGAAACCCATTTAGAATCTAGCATGTGGATGAGTAACAGGACAGACAGTACCCTGTGAACATGGACATGAAAGTATAACAAAACAAACTTAGAGTTGGTGAAAGTGAAGATATGTGGTAAATGTACACAGCCTTTTCTTCTAGACAATTGTGATATGTTTCTTCATTTCATACAGCATCATGGCAGAAACCACCTCTGCATTTACAACTGACCGCAGCATTATGAATGGCACATTCCTTTAACTGGGCTGTGAGTATAAACTGAGGATCTATATCCTTAACATATTTGTTTCCTCCTGGAACCACTTCAGTACTCACTGGTTATTAAGGGAAACGTTCTCTGTTCTGTAGCTAAGAGATACTAAATCAGCTGAGCTCCCTGTACAGTAAGAGGTTCTGCCCAATCTGATTCAAGGAACATATTGTGTCTTGGGTAATGGAGAGGGGGCAGATCTGTGAAAACAGTTGCTACATTAAAATCTTTTTGCCTCTCTTTAGGAGCTGACAAGCTGTTGCAGCCTGAGTGTCTTCAGGCTGAATAATCTGGCAAGAAAAGAATAGTGTTCTTCAGGCCTCTGTCTGAGCCTAATGGGTAGCATAACATGCTGTATAGCCTGAAGTCAAAACAAAACCCATTAAAAAATTAACTCAGCTAAATCTTCATACACTAAGAACTAGATGCATAATCAATGGAAAATTTCTTCACTGGGCATGCTGAAAATTCTATTTTGTGGATTTAAACTTGAGCAACAAGGATGACATGTAACGCCAAAAAGCTTGTGTTCCTTGAACAGTTAATTATGGTTCTCTCATTTATCACAATCTTAGAAATGTAACATGATGGAAACAAACATTTGCACCATGAAAAACTGCAGACTGAAACGCTGTAAGAATTTTCCTGATTTGAAACATTTCCATAGCTTTACATTAGCTGAATTCTTTTTCCAGACCTCAATGTGTTCAAGAAGTCTGTGCTAGTTGAACATACACGTTTTAACTTATGTTTCCAACCATTTTGAATGTTACTTCTCTTATGTTATATCAATTAGAATTTCTTAAAATTCGTTAGAATACACGGACACAAACAACCTAATATTCTAAATCAGCTTCTAAAATTGTACCTGAAAGTTCAGTATTGTCCAAAAGCAAGTTTGGAACACACACCCCCACGCACCCACCCACGCCTTGACTTGTGTGCGCTATTGTCAACCCTTTTATATAAATGCAGATTTTGTGCATGTAACAATTGTATATGCAAAACATTGTAATGGCTACGCTGAAGCCAGCTGAAGATTAGACCCAAACACCGGTCTGCAGTGCTCATGGTAGTTAAATGAAAGCTTGGATTCTGGAGCATAATTTTGCAGCAAAAGGAAGATTCTACTGCACTTCTGCAGCCAGGATCAGAGAATACATGGTGTCCAAGCCTTATACCCTGAAGTGAGCAGTCTGATTATCCTATCATTAGCTTAGTTTGCTTAGCTACTCTCCGATTAGTGGTAATAAAAATCATGAGGACCTTTTAAAACTCCAGTCTAATTTGTTTCAATTATTTCCAGTACCAGTGAATTCCATTCAGTAGATTAACTGTTTCAGTCAAGCCACTGGCACTGTCAGCAGCATAAAATTTGGCTTTGGAGGAAAAGAACATACAGCACCTAGTTAACTGAACACTGCTGAGCATAAGCAATGGAAGAATAAGAGAGTAAACTGTAAACAGATGTGTGTTTACTCTTGATTAGAAGTGGCATGTGTTTTCTGCACCATAGAAAGTGCTACAGAGATTATCCATATTTAATAAATACAAGACTGTAAATGAATTGAAATATCTAGACTGCTAAGCATCAAGCAAGCAGATTATTTATGCTTATTCTGGAGCCTCCTCTTTGTCTTGTGCATCTGTGTGGTGCCCATATAGAATCAGAATTTTTGCACAGTATTTTGTGTGTGGGAAACCTGCAGAATTTACTTCGTTTTGGTGCTTATGAACATACCACCTCTTCCCTAAAAGGTGTGTAGCATTTAATTGAATTAGATCAAATGGATAGTAATTTACAGAAATTCTGGTCCCATATTAGGTGGATGACCATTAGTATGACAGAAATCTATTAAAAGGTCTCAGATACCCTGGTTTCTTCCTTTTAAGTGTATACTATTGTCCCCAAGCAACATGATAAGGTCTGAAGCTTAAAACATCCGTGTCAGATATCAGCTCTCCAGTCTGGGGAATTCAGTAGAGCAGGGTAGATTTTAGTTCGTGTGCTCCATTTGCTATTCCAGTTTATGTTGTGTGTATTTTAACAAAAGGACTACATACTGCCTCTAGAATTTAAATTGCCCAAAGCTCTCTATTGTGCCACCATAAAAACACTTGTAGATCTCAGCTCATTTGGCATGTATACATTCACCATTTTTATATACAGAGGGATGTGGTATACTTGCAAAACCCATAAGAAAAATGAAAAGAGCAATTTTTAAAAAGGCAATATTTTAGTTGGGCCCAAACCTGAAATGCTTATTTTGGCCTTGATCCTCCAAACACTTCCATATATAGGTAGCTCTGCACACATGATTAATTCTACTGAACTAAACAGGGCTACCTATGAGTAAATGTTTGCTGGATCATTATTATTTCTTAGTGTCCATGATACATTTGGCATTTTCCGGACATTCAGAAGTTGCTCACAATTGAGTTGCTCACAAAGGACAGAAAGAAAAGCAGACAGATAGATTAGTGGTAGGGGAATGACAATAAGCAATTTATGCATCTGTCAACTTGATTAATTGCAAGCAGCACAGCAGAAGCAGGTCTTTAAAAGGGACTTAAGTGTGGATAGAGCAAAGGCCTTGCATATTAGCTCTGGAAGGTTGCACCATGCATAAGAGGCCAGGTAGGAGAAAGCAAAGGGATGAGTAGTAGAATTTGACAAATAGGGGGACAAAAAGGATGGAAGCACCAATGGAATGGACAGGGGGCAATGTGAAGTTTGACAAGGGAGTACAAATAGGGAGGAGGAGATTATGTCAAGCTTTGAAGATGGTGACATGAGGCTTAAATGATAAAACGAGCAGCCAGTGAAGGCATTCGAAGTGGGAAGTGACATGATCAAATTGACAGGCAAGGAAAAGGTCTTGAGTAGTTGTATGGATTAAGGCAGTGGGAGGAACGTATGTGTGTGGGTGGGTGGAAGGTCAGGGAGAAGGATGCTGTAATAGTCAAGGTGTGATATAATGAGAACTTGAACAAAAGCTGTATCTGCGGTGATAGGAAGAAAAAGGACAGCTCTCAGAGGTGGCGAGAAAGAAGCATTGGCAGCATCAGGACCTTTGCCCATCTGCAAAGAAAAAGCTCTGCTAATGGATCCACAGAAATCCCCAGCGGGATCGGAGCAGGGAGAGGGAAATGAAGTGATGCACAAACAAATGCTGAAAAAAAAATCCTATAATAAATCCAACCCAAAACATTTTAAATTAAGAAGTCATTGGAGAAGTACAGTATGGATTTGCCAGGAGGAGGATACTGTATCAAGTCTATATCTCAGAACATCTGGGAGAAATAAAACTGGTTAGATGGAGGGCCTTTGACATCTATTCCCACCTCTAATCAGAAATATTTTATAATCCTAATTCCCTAATGGAATTTGGGACAAAAACATTGTAACAGCTCTCACAGAATCACAGTGGAATAATATTTGTTTGCTTTAAGCATTCTACAGCTGATCTAATATTACAGCTAATTCATCAAAAATTAATCTTGGGACTCTCTCAAAAATGGCTGATGCTGTTGCTAGAAAAACTAACAAATACTAAGGTGTCCTACTGAAGATGAAAGTGTTACCACATGAGATTTGGGAATGATAGAAATAAAATCAATAGTTCGTAGCAGGATATTAGCAGCAGAATCTATGGGGTCCTAAATGTCACCTCTCGAGGTGATCCTGGTTTATTCCTGCTATGCAATTTTTCACTTCCATCAGTTTAGGCTGAAAATAAATAAAATGTTCACCAGTGTTAAGTAAATGTCATTAACACTGACATAACCGAACAACTACAGTTTTTACCAGCAAGACTGCTAGGAATTTTTTTTTTTTTTTTTAAAGATAGTGAAATACATGTGTTTGTGTGTGCGCGCGTGCATGTATTTGTTTGGAAGTCATCTTGTACTAAAGATTCAGTCCCTTCAGTGAAGTTGTAAAGATTACCATTTCTTCCTTTGCCATTAATGATCAAAACAAGGTGGCTCACTGAACAAGGAATTTCACCACATTCAGCAAGAAGTGCCTGGTCTAAAGTCCAGTGAAGTCAGTGAGAATCTTACCATTGACTTCAACGGGCACTGGATCAGGCTTAAATATGTGGATCTTAAGTAGCAGCCGATGAAGAGTCCGATAAAGAACAACAAATCTACATCAAGTCTCAGGAACTTTTGTACTTACAGACAACTTTGGCCTTGTAGTTTAATAGTACTCAATACTTCAAAATATGTTACTTTTCTTATCAGAGAAAAATTTAAGGAGAATTTTGAGAAAGAGGGTTTGGCACCATAAGTGTACCGAGCAGAGTATATTAGTTGTAATTTGTTCCATTTCCAATATTGTAAATTGGCAGATCCTTGAAATCACAATAAATTACCTTCCCCTACCACCACTAATTCCAGCCACAACTGCTTAAGCTGTTATTTATTTTCGACACAGGAGTTCTCCCAATGCCTCTGTTGCTGAATAAAGTAGGATATTTAGTATTTCTTCAGCCATCATAGGCTTTACATAAAACTAAAAAAAATATATATATAAAAGTTTAGGCTAGACATCAGGAAATTTCTTAGTGGAGCCATTGGCACCTGGAAAAACCATAAAGGTAGCTGATCAAGGCCATCTCTTTAGAGGTATTCTAGAGTTGGTTAGAAGCAATCCTCGTAGGAATTATAGGAGTAATCCTGCAAAATGCAAGTGTGGAAACAGGATAATAAAAGTGTTATTTTCTGGTCAGGTCTCTATCTACTGATGATAGATAGATAGATAAAAATGCCTATGCAGTGGAGAGCATTGATGGGGGTTCAGTGTTTGCAAAATCATGGTAAGAACATTTATAAGATTGAAGCTATCATTTCAATATTGGGGATTTTATTTGAAACAAAGGCAGAACATTTGTCACAATAGCATCATATTTAGTACCAAAGATGCATGGACGTTTTTAATCTGAAACTCTTGAGTATTTGGGTCATGGTATTGTGTCCAGAAGAGGAGTGCAGGAACTGAAATACTCTTATATAAGCTTCACTGTGAATACACTGAGCTAATTCATTTCTAGAGGTTCCAGAACACTTGTATCCAAAGTGGCCCTTACTACATACACTGTTCAATAGCCAGCCAGCAATTCCAGCACTGTAATATGAAACCTAGAAGTGAAGGTTTCTTTAGGTCAGAATGAGGTGGTTTATGTATGAGACCTTTATACACTAAAAAGTGCACTGAGGGCTTCTGTACACTTTTGCAGTTTACATTACTGGTTCTTTCCCTTTCTGGCCTGTGTTGTCAGGCACAGCTTGCAAGATATAATTTAGGACTGACTTCAAACTTCCAGGGGGTTAGCACAAAAAGCTATTCTAATAGCTAATCTATGGATTGGTTGGAAATTTTGTGTTCACAAAGAGCTGAATGTTCATGGCTGTGTCTGCCATCTTCTTAATTAAAAGAATGGTGAGGTGGCCTTCATTCATGGGGAGTGTTGCCTAGAGGTCAGGCTTAGGCCCTTCATCCTGCACAAGGGGGATTTGGTAGGGTAGCCCAGGCACTCCCACTCCCCTTGGCTTTGGCACAGGGTCCTGTGAGAGCTATCAAAGGTCTGACAGCCTGGGACGGTGTAAGGACGCCCTCCTTGGGCCACTTCCGAACACCCTACCATTGCCATCTGTGGCAAGGAGATGTGCAGGGCATCTGCTCACCACTTGGCACCTCCTTGTGGCCATGTGTGGCATGGTAGGTACCTTGCTCTCGGGCCAGCTGCTGCCTCCTTCTATGGCTTGGCCCTTTGCCAGATCAGTTCTAAGTCAGACACCTGCTGGGGTAGTGCATAAATGAAATGAGAGAAATTAACACAAACAAACTGAGCTAATATGGGGGGAGGGGTGTGTGCGCATGGAGAGGAGGGATGTCTCCCTCCCAGAGGGAATCTGAAGCAGATCCTTCCTTCCCTCAGGTAGGGACCTCTGAGAAGTTGTAGGGAGAGATCCTGCCTTCCCTCAGCTCTTTTCTCAAGAGTTGTGAGTTGCAGGTCTGCTCTCTTCCCTGGCCTGTCCACAAATGAGCTGCTCTGCCTCCTTTTAACTCCTCCAGTCTGTGCATCTCTTGCAGATGTGGCAGGGCAGGGCTGGCTGAGCTCAGAGCAGCTCCTTAACCCCTTGTTGCCCAGCATGGGGTTTGTATACCCCATCACAAATGGTTAAAGAATATGTTCACTTATTCTTTTACAGGAAAAACATATTGTGGCAGTAAGATGACAAAGAATACATATTTATTGACTTTGTTTAACCTTTGGGTCATGAGCACTTATGTTTCTAGAGGAGCACTTTGGAAAAAATACAGAGCAATTTGCTATATATTAAAAAATTGGAACTTTTTTCTTAACTACATTTTAATTCTTTGTGTTTTTAGAGCAAAAGGCTATCTGGCCATTACAAATGTCATCAACTTTTGTCTAACAGTTACTCAGGACTGTATCCTACTCAAAATTGCATAGAATGGTTTGAATTATCAATAAGTAATGTGAGGTTTGGTCATTAGGATCTAGCATATGGGAGGAAAAAAATCTTGCCACCTGCTGTCGCTTTAAAAACTCCATTTTAAAAGTTTAATTTTCTCATCTAATTTAAACTCCCAAAATATTTTTTAAAATTAAAAAACTAAACTGAGATGTAAGTTGAAACAGTTAAGAAGTACAGTCTAATGGTAAGCAGAAAATATCTATTTATCTCCTGCATTTGGCATACAGGAAATTAGTTGCCAAAGGAATCCATCTTTTAGAAATGAAACAAACCCTCCGTGGCCTATTTTATCATTGTGGTGATTGGTGCAGTATGATAGATGGCACCAATACAGCTTTGGTTTACATACACATTCTAAACCGATTAACACTTGCTTGTTTTCAGAAGACAAGGAAAGCTACAGAATTCACCTGCTTTTGTTTTGAGAGGTTACACAAGGAATATTGCAAGACCATACGGAACCAATAGAAATTCCAAAATTATTTCAAGACAAAATAATAAACTTTATTTAGTATGCTGTCTTTTATACAATCTGTATTCCAAACTGAGGCCTTACTCCAACTCCAAAGAAGTCAGCCAATCAAAGTTTTTCCACTGACTTCAATGGGCTTTGAATCAGGCCAATAAAGCATAATTCCAGTGAATCCACTACAATAGTGTGTACTGTAAAGTTCAGAGTTTTGAACTGTACCCAGGGTAACTTTATTGATTTAGGAGTTTGTGAGTTTAACAACTTTTGAGGAATAAATACAAAAAACTTACCTGCCAGGATGTGAGCTAAGTAATATTTTCTTATAAACAGTGTTATAGAATTGTAAAAACTGGTTTTATAAAATTAACTCTATACCCAGTGCTTTATTGCATTTCACTTCTTAAGACTGTACCAATCCATTTCTATTTTGCCTTCTTATGAAGACATTCTTTCATCTTTTTCTGTGCCATTTCATAGCCCTCTTATAATCCTTTCCTTTTGTTAAATCATTTAACTATAGATATTGCACCTTCTTAAATATCTTTAAAACTACCTCTAAAAATACTTAAATCTATAGCAGATGCACATGTGAACACTGCAGTGAATAAAATGTATTATGGACACCAAGTTGTCATCAAATATCTCACCACCATTTTTTCACTTGCTCATGTGGTGTCCACCTGTGTGGCTTCTTGGCATGATGTTTGCAGTGCAAGACTGAGGTTCAAAACTAGCCTTGTTCTTCCTTTCACAAGGATTCTGCATCGGGCTTTAGTTAGCATCTGAGGATATGTCTACACTAGAACTAAAAATATACAGCTGGCCCATGCCAGCTGACTCAGGCTCATGGGGCTTGGGCTAAGGGGCTGTTTAATTGTGGTGTAGATGTTCGGGCTCTGTCTGGAGCCTAGGTTCTGGGATCCTCCCACCTCACAGGGTCCCAGACCCTGGGCTCCAACCTGAGCCTGAACATCTACACTGCAATTGGTGTCTAATTGCAGTGTAGAAAGAACATTAAGGTTCTTATAAGTATTTCTGTACCACAGACAGCATTGTTTTAAAGTGCACTAAAATAATAAATGCAGACACTGAAGAAATCTAGCTGGATAAGCAGGGCTGGCTCCAGGGTTTTGACCACCCCAAGCAGCAAAAAACCACGCAAGCCGCAACTGCGATCTGCAGCGGCAATTCGGCGGAAGGTCCTTCGCTCCTAGCAGGAGTGAGGGACCGTCTGCCGAATTGCCGCCAAATAGCTAGACCTGCCGCCCCTCTCCCGAGCAGCCGCCCCAAGCACCTGCTTGCCAAGCTGGTGCCTGGAGCCGGCCCTGTGGATAAGGAAGCATAACTGGTGTAATAAAAAACCTAATAATTCTGGAAGCCAGGATCATTACACGTTTTACATTATAGTTCAGTACATTAACGCTTGGCCACAATACGACATACCTCCTAATGCATCAGAATTATACAAACGTCTGCTCTAAATAGCTTCATGCCGATCCACTGAGAAAATTCAAAGGACTCAATACTTTTAAATTTTTTTTCATTCTATATCTAGGAGAGTGGATTGCACATTGGGATTATATATCCATTCATCTGTCAATGCCTACAGGGTACATCTATGCTTCTTTATTAAGGGCTAATTTGTGGTTGGTCCTTGCAAGGCTACGCAGTTTGGGGGAAGGCACAAAGAGCTCACCTCTCCCTTTCTGTAGGCCATGTGAGGGCTGCCCAAAATTACAGCTCTCTCCTGAGGCAAGCGCAACTCCAAGATAGAGATGGCTGCACTCCACACTCCTCTGTCCCAGATCCACAGGGTCTGGTCTATGCCTCAGCCTGTAACCATTCCCTTGGGAGTAACCTCTGTAGTGTGCTGGGCCCCAAGGACCCACATACTTCCACAGGGGCAGGCCAATGGCCTCCAAGACCAGGTCTTTGGGCACCAGCAATCCTGGTCACTCTCTGTGGCTCCCTGCAGTGAATCCAGCCAACCAGGCTCCAATGGGAGGCATTTACTGTACCCCTTTAGAGAGCAATGCTCTCATTGTATTTGCAGCAACAGTAAGCAGACTTTTCAAACAAGGTAACAATTTATTAGTCACCTGGCCTCCAGAATCTCAAAGTCCTTCGGTTAAAGTTTCTCTCAATGCTAAGAAGGGTGACCAGACAGCAAATGTGAAAAAGCAGGACAGGGGGTGGAGGGTAATAGGAGCCTATATAAGAAAAAGACCTACAAATCAGGACTGTCCCTATAAAATCAGGACATCTGGTCACCCTAATGCTAAGACACAGTCCATCTGGCCAAGCCAGAGCAATCCACCAGCCAAGCTGTAGGGCACTCCATTTTAAGCTCTGACTGACTTTTTCCTTAGTCCCAGAGGAGAGCTGCCAGCCTCTTCCAGAAGTAATAATGTAAGCTGCTGGAATAATGTAAGAGATCTTTAGTGGGAGCTAGAATCTGGTCCTAGATATAGCATACACCTGTCTCAGTCACTGAGCCACCCTGCATTTCTGAATAAAAACTGCCAATTTTGCACTTGGCTGTGTTATCTGTAACCTAAAGACCCCACTGCCCTTCACAGTCAGAAGCAGAACCAAAGATTCTGGATTTTCAACATTTCTCTGATATTTAGAAAATAGTGGGCAAGCCACTAGTAAAGTATGTGTATTATTGCTCTCTAGTGACCCACATAGAAAATAGCAGCCTACTACTGCTACCAGTTACTCCTTTAGTTCAAATAGTAGTGGTTTGCTGTGGATCTAAAGGTCCTGGCTTCACCCTGCTGATGATCCATGCAAGGGATCAGTACATGATGGGATTTCTGTTTTTTTCAGTTTCATAGATGCCAAGGCCATAAGGGACCATTGTGATAATCTAGTCTGACCTCCTGTATAATGCAAGCCCATTGACCTTGTCCCCAAAATAATTCCTAAAGCATCTCTTTTGGAAAAACATTCCCATCTTGATTTTAAAATTGCCAGTGATGGAGAATCCACCATGACCCTTTGTAAATTGTTCCACTGGTTACTTACTCTCACTATTTAAAATTTACACTGTATTTCTAGTCTGCATTTTGCTAGCTTCAACTTCTGGCCAGTGGATCATGTTAGACTGAAAAACCTGATAAACTGAAGAACCCATTATTAAATATTTGTTCCCTATGTGGGTACTTATCAGGGCCGGCTCCAGGCACCAGCGAAGAAAGCAGGTGCTTGGGGCAGCACGTCCAGGTCTTCTGCGGCAAGTCTCTAAGTCCCTCTCTCTCTCTTTGAGCTGCCACCAAAGTGCCACCAAAGAGGAAGAAAGGGAGCGAAGGACTTGCCACCGAATATCTGCCTAAGAATGGAGCGTCACGATTGAGCTGACACCTAAGTGCTGCTGATCGGCTTTATGTTTTTTTCTTCCCCCCCAGTTCACCACTTGGCGCGGCAAAAAAGCTGGAGCTGGCCCTGGTACTTCTAGACTAATCAAGTCACCTCTGCATCTTCTTTTTGTCACACTAAGTAGATTGAGCTCCTTTAGTTTATCACTACAAGGAGTATTTTCTAATCTTTTAATCATTCTCGTGGCTCTTCCCTGAACCTTCTCCAATTTATCAAAACCCTCCTTGAATTGTGGACATCTGAACTGATCACTGTATTCTAGCATCGGTAGCACCAGTGCCAAATAGAGGTAAAATAACCTCCCTGGCTCCTACTCGACACTCCCCTGTTTATAAATCCAAGGACTGTACTGGCCCTTTTGGCCATAGTGTTGCACCAGGAGCACGTGTTCAGCTGATTATCCACCATAACCCCTCAGTCCCTTTCAGAGTCACTGCTTCCCAAGCTAGAGTCCTCCATTCTGTAGGTATGGCCTACATTCTATGTTCCTTGATGTATACATTTACATTTAGCCGTACTGAAACACACATTGTTTGCTTGCACCCAGCTTACCAAGCAATCCCGAGCACTCTGTATTAGTGACCCATCCGCTTCATTATTTACACTCCCCCAATGTGTGCGTCAACTGCAAACTTTATCAATGATGATTTTATGTTTTCTTCCGGGTCACTGATAAAAGTGTTAATAGCAAAGGTCCAATTACAGATCTCTGCGGGCCCCCACAACCCTCACAAGTTTGTTTTTAGAAAACCTAGGAAATTACACAAAAAAAACCAAAAACCACCACTACGTTAAAAGATCATTAATGTTGCGAAGTCAAATAAGGAGATGCCAGAGATAAGGATTCCCCTTAAATCTACCCCTTTGTATATCCCATAATGGTAGAGCCCTTAATAACTTATCACACACTATCAGCTCTACAGGACCTCTGCCTCATTCAGTGCATAGGATAGATGATGGATGAGACAGAGTCTTACAGGAAAAAAGAACTTTGCTTTGTTTAAGGCACTGGACTGGGGTCCAGTAACGACTGGGTTTTATTCCTGACTTTGCCACAGACTTTCTAAGTGATGCTGGGCCTGTATAAGAATGCATATGTTCAAGGGACCCGAATAAAGATTGCACAGACCACCCCAATTCTAGCATTTTCCAACTGTTGAGAGTTTGTCTTTGCAACCTTAGTGTTCTTTTAATGTGTAGCATTTTGTATGTAATTTACATACAAGTAAAACCTTCCATACATTGAAACCTGAGGTCCACATATATTTACACAGATATTAGCTTGTCCACTTTTGCCAAGGAATACACACTGTATTTGAGAGAGGCAACATCTGATTTCAAACAAAGTGTAGTAAATGCACATGTAAAAGTTAGTTAAAAAAAATAAAATGCACAAACCTCATGCCTTGCACTAATCCAGACTCAGCCACCCCAACTTGCATCAGGAAGTATCTTACATAGGAAGTAGCTCAAATGAACCTAGTCATGGAATAAAGTGAAGAAGGGGGAGAGAACTGGGTTCATAATGTGATGAATGTCTCCCCAAAACAGAAAAGGACATGAAACCTCTGTTCCCCCAGTTCTCAAGCTAAAAACAGAGTCAAACTGGTACAGTGCAAGAAGTGGTAAGTCATCAAGTCAGGTCTCTTCATAGTCAACTCAAGTCAGCTAACAGACTCAGTAAGTTAAGCATATGGTTTTTCACTGTAATTATTTCTAGTGAGAATAATTTTTAATTTTCTATTAAATACATTTTTCAGGTTCAGTAAAATCAACATTTGTTTTATCTTCTAATATCTCAATCGATTGGATTTTTACTCACCTGTACTCTTAAGAATAAAATTTATATCTGAGGATTTCATATATTTCTTTTCAATGCTGTAGGACATTTTTCTGACCATCTAGCAGATAACCATGAAAGGTGTCTGGGATTGTTGTCAGCAATACTACATGCAATTAAATTTCAATAAACATTTTATTAAAAGCCAAGTCCATTCAAGGCATGAAGAGATTTATTTGAAGTTATTCTTGATGTTAATGCTAAGAAGCTGCAGCTTGAATTGTTGAGTACATGGAAATGCTATAGTTGGTTCAGACTTTTACAACTCAAACAAACTTGTTAATGTCAATTTTTCCAACTACAACTGCCATAGTATTCTTATTGGATTCATCATTAAGACCACACATCTCTCCATCCACACCTTTGTGGTTTAAAGACTGAAGTTTAGCATTTCATTTGATATAAACTATTAATCTAACTGCCACAACTACTGCATACACAGCTCTCCCACCCCAAATTGACATGCACTATTAAAATCAAAAGCTAATATTAATCCCTTTCCTGCATCCTTCTTCCTGTTAGACTAAGCTAAAGCCACATTAACTATTCTGCTATTGTACTAATCACTCATACACAACAGAAGTAAATTTTAGACGTTAAATATATTTTCTGTGCCAACCAAAGCCCTCCGTGGTATTTTGTTATTTCCACCTGTGTGGGAGCTCATCTCTTTATGTATCTCCAGTTTTGCTACAGGTCTCCATCAGTATGGCTCATTGGTGGGTGCACAATTTACATTATATCCTGCTATTTGATTTTATAAAATACGTGCTGCATAAATTACTTCCTGGGACTTTAAAGATCTACACCATTCATCATTAAGAGAGGAATGGGGACATATAGCACCTTATTAGATCAATGTGTATTTCCATGTGCAGAACATGAATGGGACTTGACATCCTTCTTGAAAATATGCCTGAGTGATGAATTAATATTACAGCTGGTAGAAAGTTTTTGGCAGAACTTCCAACAATGGCTTTTTCAATAAGTGGCAATTTTCTTGATAACATTTCCATGTTCGTGTACATCTTGTCTGGGATTTTCCTGAAAAAAAAATTCAGGTGTGTAAAAAAAAAAACAAAAAACAAAAAAATTTTTTCACTTGTTGAGAAGTAAAAAAAGGTCAGTTTCGGTTCAACTAAAACATCCACAAAAATTGTCAACATTTATGAAAAATGTTTATTTTTCAAGAAAAATAATTGAAATTGTTTTTGAAGGGAACAACTTTTCCCCCCGTAGCAGCTCTACTCAAAATAAAAAGTCATCATGGTAGTTGTTTTCTCCTGCTGCTATTAATCCGCCTTTTGCTGCTACCAATGCTGCTGCAGTTTGATCGGATGTTGCTTCCACAACCCTCCAAAGCAGGCAACTCAGCCAGCTTTCTATTGGAAAGCATGACAAATTATTGCTTTGTTCTGATTATACCCTACATATATAATACTTTAATGCATTGCATATAATATTAGAGAGATAATCAGCCCGAAAGTCCTTTTGTAACATCTTTTACATAAATTAAATTGGTGTGTAATATATTTTGGGGGTGATTCTAGGGTTATTGAAAGATGGCTCCATTAAAACGAGAGGGACATTTGTTTCTTATTTACCAAGAAGTAATACACAGCATGTATTTTTTGGGTACAGCAGAATCCTGTGTATTGGCAATCCCATAAAAAGAATGTTTTCTTGCCTGGGACAACTGCCAAGAGAGAGATGTAGCACAGCACATTTCACCATCTCTAAATATTAGATAAATGGCACAGCTAAGCTGTTTAAGTGGCACACCAGATGTCTTCAAGCTTAAGTCACACTGATAGCTGTAGTCTTGTATCTATTAGCATAAAATTTTCATTTTTCTGGCTACGCATTGTTTAGTTTTATGCTGTTTTCTGCTCTAGTTTCAGTGCTAAACAAAGCCATCCTACCGTTTAAAAATGTTTAGTGCCATATAAGGTATTCACACTATTTAAAAGCCAATTCATGAAAAGATGATACTTTTCCAATGCAATGTATAGCCTCTGCTTGTCTGGTGATCATATTATTGGCACATTTGTTTCCATGAAGGAAATGCCAGTTTTTAAAAAAAACAAACCAAACAAAAAACAGTATAATCCTCTAAGTCACTCATACCTTCTCACTGTGGTGGTTGTCTAAATCAGGTGTTCCCAAACATTTTCACCCTGAGAACCACAATTTAATATATAGGTTGTTTTGTGGACTCTCCCCCTTACTATTTACATGTGTTTAGGTCACCTCCTCTGCCATTCACAATTGCATGACATCTCTGCAGCAACTACATGGTAAAGCGATAAGGAAAATATTAAATATAATTTATCAGTCTTTTAATGCTGTTTAGCAGCTGGAAATAAGGAAGAGAAGCCAGTACCATGTGACTGGCCAGCTGTCCATTAGCTACTTGGGAACCGTTAGTTCAAATTAAAAGCAAGCATGTTAGGAAGATGGCAGCATTTGGGGGGGGGGGGGTATAACAAAGGGATGCTGGCACAAGACGTCTCACAAACAATAGGAAATGTACTGGCAGAGGAATGGACCAGATGACAATATAAAAACTTTTCCATCTCTAATTTCTATGATTTTATCATTTTTTAATCAAAGAGGGCTCTTAAATATTTCAGTGTAAACTGCTTTGCTGTTCACATATTTAAAAATAGCTTGTGAAACTTGGCACTTGGAAACATATTACTGAGTGATAAATGATAGACATTTGTCCTCAGTCTTTTGGGGGTAACACAACATTAAAGATGTGCACATGCCTCACAGATACTTGTGTGAACAAAATGTTGTTGTGCATGTCCTAGTTTGTTAACAAGAGCCCTTGTGCAACAATTTGAGGCAGCCACTATTCCATTTCCATCAGCCATCACCGGGGCTGGCACTTCCACTAGGCGACCCTAGGCGATTGCCAGCGGAAATTCGGCAGCGGGAGGTCCTTCCGCTCTGGATCTTCGGCGGCGGTTTCCTTCACTCGCTCCGGGACCTGCCGCCAATGTGTCCTGAAGATGCGGAATGGAAGGACCCCCGCCAAAGACCCTAGACCCCCTGAATGCTCAGAGGCGGAGCGCTGCCGCCTAGGGCAGCAAAAACCCTGGCGCCGCTCCTGGCCCTCACAGAGACCAGAGTCTAGAAAATTAATTCACAAGCAGGCTGTCAGAAATAGTACTGCACACCACATCATAAGCTGCTAGCACAGTTGGAGATAACTATTAGGATGATGAAGTCCACCCTGACACTGAGAACCCTTGTTTCTGAGGTAACGGCTGCTGCATTTTCAACTGCTCACCGAACTCTTGAATCCCATTTCTAAGTGACCATCTCAGTAGACATTTTTGGGGTGATTAGATTACAGCTATAAACTGTTCTCACAGTTAGATAAGAGTAAAAGTTTTATCACACCATATGGCAGCATAACAAGGTTTTATATCCTTTGAGACTTTATTCTGAAAAGCCATCGCTCCCTGTACATTTTAGCATACCTCAAATGGTTCTCTTTCCAGGACTTCAGTGGACTGCAATAAATAATGCCAAGAATATTGTCATTTATAAAGCACCTTACAAGAGTGGCTGAGAGTTATTTTCCCTACTTTATAGATGGTCAAAGTGGGCTGTGGAAAGTTTAAGTGATTTTTCCAAGGGCCACACAATGAGTCAGTAGCAGTGATAGTAGACGACCCAAGTTTTATTGTAGTAAGACACTAAATGCCTCTGCTCTAATCACCAGTTTGGATACCTCCTTTAACAAACAACAACAATAAAAAAGCCTTTAAACCAGTCGCAAGGAATAAATTTTCCATGATAGATGTGGAATAATCAAATATTCTGTCAGTCTGTCATTTTCATGAACTATTTGAACCATGATAACAATTTGATAGTGGAGTTCAATGGTGGGGGCAGGATGTCTGTCTACGAATTGCAGGCCTGACAGTAGTACGATTATGCCCGTACAATGGGTCTTTTTGTAAATAAAAGATTGTGTTGATGTCGTTGCCATTTGATGCTGAAGTCACTTGGCCAGAACCTTGGGAATGGCCAGAGGGTGCTTGGGCAGCTTATAGGCATTTTTGCAGCTCCCTGATCCTTGGGCCAAACGAGGCTCATCTAGTCCCAGGAAGCAATGCAGGACAGCCTCAGGCAAACATACCATTTTGACAGCCAGGACTCGACAGAATGTAGCAGTGCTCCAGTATGCCCCTTACACTGGGGTGGGTTGGCTACACCAGCTCTGCTCAGCAACTTCCCCACACCAGCCAACTTAACAATTGTGGTGCACCATCACAGTGGTTTAAAACAGCCTCTGTGAGGGCCATCATCTCTTAATCATAACACTGAACATGCTCACTTTCCCCAAAAGTGGAATATTTAATTTTTTAAAATAAGTACAAGTAACTAAAGAGTCCATTTAAACATTATTTAGGTTTCAAACTCAGACACCAGCCCTTGTGAAGAAAAATGGCTGTTTCTGTGATTTATATGGATCTGATAGTCATTTTTCCTCTAATCATTATTGAATAAATTCAGTGCTTGAAGCAGTGAGGGGCTAACAGGACTGGCTCCAAGGGGATAGTGTGTAGGAGCCCATGCTGGTGATTATGTACCTCATTCCTGACCTTATTCCATGCTCTGTCTGATCACAGCCTCCTGAGCAGAGCTATCCAACCATGCTGAATTCTGTGGCGTTTTTGAAAAGGGAACAAACAAAGATGAGGCTGAGACCATCAGCCTTATTTTTCGAGTGATCTGACCTTGGCTTTGAACCCAAACCCTCTGTGTACTTGCGGCTTTAGAACTTAACAGTTTAAGCTATTAAAACAACTGTATGCTTATAGTATACTAAGGAGAATATGGCCTGTTCTGCTTCACCAGTGATTCTGCACTGGGATTGCTATACACCCTTCAGCTGTGAAAGTTTATCTACTTGGATAACAGGCTCTACTTGGATAAATTTTTAATTTGTTTGCAGTGTACTCTGGGACATTTGTATTAAATGTACTTTTGTAATAAAGGCAATATTTAGATGCGCTGGAGCTGCAGAGTACTGGCCTTGAAAGTAGAGTGGAACTGTTCTAGGGCAAGATTTTCAAACCATGGCCTCCATTTTTGTGCCAGATACTTGCAGGCAAAATTTAGGTAACTTCATATTTTAAGTACCTAGTTTGTGTCTGCAGATCAAATACAATTAGATGGCCTAAAATGGGCATACAAATAAGTTTGTCCACAATTTTGCTGATGCAAAAATTAAGTTCAAGTTAAATCTGAGCTGAAGATTTGGACCGTATACAACACAGGGCCGGAAGTCAGGAACTTCTAAATTCTAATCCGACTATTTTACTCTCTCAAAGTTATTTAGAGCTAAATAGTCATTGTCATTCAAAAGTAGTCATTGATTTTGGGTGCTTGGCATCACTGAAAAACCAGGCGCTATGTATTTTAAGTTAGGCACTAAAAATCTTCTGAAAATTTAACTAATTGATTTACCAAGTCCACACAGTGAGGCAGTGGTCTTGATCCTGCAAACCCTTAGCAAAGTTAAGTATCAGGGGGCAGCCGTGTTAGGCTGTATCTACAAAAACAACAAGGAGTCTGGTGGCACCTTAAAGACTAACAGATTTATTTGGGCATGAGCTTTCGTGAGTAAAAACCTCACTTCTTCGGATGCTTAGCAAAGTTGTGTGTGGGAATGAAACAAAACACAAAACAACCCCAACTTCATTAAAATAAATTCCCACTGTGTATTACCTCTGGAGTAATGCATGCTCCCCATTCCCCCTTCAAAGAGAGATCCTCCAGCATGACAGTAACCAACCTTCTTTTATTTTACCTTTTGTGTTTATTTTATCCTAATGAGAAAGTAGCATACCCAATTTAATCCTGGTAATGGAACTCTATTTTCCTTTTAACAGGGTATCTTTAAGGTTGGTCAGGCCCAAGACTGACCATTTTTATTCTTCTCTCTCATATTATGCTAATTCTTTGTTTTATTCATTTATGTTTAGTTATCTATTTAGTTCTAGACATCAGTGAAAAGAAATATTTAACAAGCTATGACCTAATATATTTGTCTGCCAATTCACTGAGTGCTAAATTTGAAATCCCGTAGAGGCACTCTACCTTAGGTGCTAGAAAGAATTATAATTCTCTGTTTATGGTACGTAAGTATATTAATTCAAAAGCCAGAATTTTAACTTTCCTATGGAAAGGTATTCAACATTTCATGACTTGCTAAAAAGACAAAAATGCAAATGACATTTAGCACAACAAAACAATGGAATTAAAGTTTTTTTTTTAATGCAGACCAGCTGACTAGCCTCAATAAAATTTGCTATGATACTTTCTAGTGACTGTTTAGCTGTCTACTATCTTAAGCTGTCTTTGGTTCCTTAAATCAGGGCAAACTCCCAGGGAAGCCAATGGGGTTTTGTTCTGAGGAAGGAGCACAGCATCGTGTCCTGATGGTATTTGAAATGCATGAAGCAAAATATATAATACACACACACACACACAGTATATACTCGTTCATTAGCCCACTCGTTTATAAGCCAACCCCCCAAAATGGATAGGTAAAAATAGCAAAAACTGTATGACCCTTTCATAAGCCAACCCTATATTTCAGGGGTTGGAAAACTTTGGCTCCCGGCCAGTCAGGGTAAGCCACTGGTTGGTTGGAGACGTTTTGTTTACTTGGAGCGTCTGCAGGCATAGAGCCCCTCAGCTCCCTATGGCCACGGTTCGCCGTTCCCAGCCAATGGGAGCTGCGGGAAGTGGCCGGGAACAGCGAACCACGGCCACAGGGAGCTGAGGGGCTCCATGCCTGCAGATGCTCCAAGTAAACAAAACGACAATGTATTAGATATTCAATTCAATGATTCCATAGAGTTTAAAATAATCAAATTTTGATGTAGACCCGTTTATAAGCTGACCCCTGCTCTTTGATGCGTCACTTTACCAATAATATTTGGCTTATGAATGAGTATATATGGTATATTATATTTATTTCCAGTTCAGAATATATGAACCAATATAAACTTAGTGTTATTGGAATGAAAACCGATTTTATTGTAACCCTGCAATGCAAACAGAATAGCTTGCTTTTGAATTCACATGGTTCTCATTTTTCTAAAAATGGAATAATTTCATTTATTTCCATGTTTTGTTATAAGACCAACATTTAGAAAAATTCTTTTGATTAAAAAAGTATCATTGAAAGGGGCTTAAGCAATGTTACTGGCAATTATGATTCACTGAAGGGTTTAAATTTTACAGACGATTTTTTGCAGGAAAAAGTCATTTTTTCCAAAGCACATGGACAGATTTTTATAATACATATAAACAGAGTTTATTATGGTTTTGGCAGATTTGTAACCCTGTTAGTTTGTATAGCTCAATGTACCCTAACAAAAATTCAAGATTGGCATTCTCTGGCTCAGAAAGCTTATTGGATGCATTTCTCTGACCCTCAGCTTAGGCAACAAATTTCCTTAGACCAATCCCTTTAACTCCAACCTATCTGTAGGACTGGTATAAAAATACCATGTGCTATTCTCACCAGTTATTTCTCCCTGACCAACAGCATAATTCACCTGCCCAATATGTGTAGCTAAGGTGAGAAGTGTTCAAAACACCTACATAAACCACATATGCACTTCAAAAATAAACCTTTCAGCATAAATTCACACACTTCATAACTGTGAGGTTTACTGGACAGCATAATAATTTTCCAAGGGAAATGGTGCAAGGCTTGAGTCAATTAAATCTACAGTACACTGAACACACTGTAGCACTGGAGAATGTACCCTGGGGAGCAATTGTGCGGGGTGGAGGCTAGAGAAGTTCTCTTTCAGCCATAAATTTCTATGATGCTGTGAAGTTTACAATCTGAGTTGGTGTTCAAAATGCATAAGAATTGCAAGCAACTGTAGATACTAACAGGGGCTGGAACAATTTTTATAGTGGTGGTGCTGAGAGCCATTGAACCAAAATGTAAACCCTGAATATAATGGAATCTACTTCGAGGCAGGGATTGTGATAGCACCCCCAGTACTCCTAGGTCCAGCACCTATGGATACCAACATGAAAGCAGAGGAACTAGTGAAACAACTGACACTAGTAAAGAATTTACTCTACAGCAACTGGGAAGATTTGAGTGTGTTTTTAATCTTAACCTTTCTGCCTGAGGATCAGATCTGAGACAGACAAGGACAAGGCTCTGTATGCTTGTTAAGTAATTTTCAAAGGTTTATAACTTGGGCAAATCATAAGCAATTTTCTACAGATCAATGAAAGGTGTAGTACCAATTCCTCAGTAATGGCTATTTCTATATCCTATTTCACCACACAATATTCAGCTAATTTGGCAATAACGCTGTTTAAAAAAGCGTGACTTTTTTTAGAACGAGAAAAATGTATTTTTCCCGAAATCCTTGTGTTCAAAATCATTGAATAATTTCCAACATTTTCAAAAAGAAAAATTTCATCTTGGGAAGAGGACCAAACCTGGACACATTTAGCCTGAAAGAGGAAAATCTCAAAGTTATCATCAAATGAAAACCAGTATAGGGGAGTGAGGATGAATGTAAGTGATCATGCAACCTTAAAATTATATCATATACTACCACAGAAAAGACTCCTCTCAGGCCACTACTTCTCTGAATCACTAATGGCAACAATTGGCACCATTGTTTTTGCTTCTAAACATACACTGAGGGTGCATAGAAAACAAACAAAAACAACCTTCTCACCTCTTGTAGGTAGTCTCTTCAGGAGTTTCAGTTATAGTAACCTTTGGTGCAACAGCCACAGAAGTGTTTTTTTTTTTTAAACCTTTAGTTTCCCTTTAACAGCAATGAAGGGGATCTAGAAAAATAATTTCAAAGTAAACTCCCAGAGAATCAAGTCAAAGTTTAGTCCCCATCCTGCAGTGTAATGCACATGCACAGACCTTTCCCACTGATTTCAGTGTGTGGGTGCAGAAGTCCACCCACATGCATCACACTGCAGGATCAGGGCCTTAAACAGTAAAGTACTTCCTCGGTATCAAAAACAAAAATGCTTTGACCACTCTTCTGGTCTAGCTAGTAATAATGGGCTACATTCTCCAAAAATACAGTTTTCTTAAACATCAATTTCACTGCATAGCAATATGACGACTGGCAGGGATACCAAGAATGTTCCTGAGTGTTATGAATATCCAGTTGACTGCATTGAAAATGTATAGCATTACCTCCTATACAGATTTAAGTCGTAACAAACACATTCTTTTTGCCAAAGAAAGCATGCAAACTAACAGAACAAAACAAACTAATTTGTCCTTTTTATTTAAGAACCACTGACACTATCCTGGGATTCATCTTGTTTATCTGGATGCATCTGTCCTGATCCACCCAATTTACCTTTGAGAGTTTCAGTTGTTCTGTATGCTCACTATTCCAACTTTGTTCATTTTATCTGGCAAATGTCAGATGTAATAGCAACAAAAGAGATATCAAGGAAGAGACATGTCAAGTGGTGTTAGTATAATTGGAAATGGGCTGAATGAGCTCAGTGCAGAGAAAGCATTTCTCTTGATAGAGAATTTAGGCCAAGTTTTTAAAACCGTGGGGATCTAAGATTAGGTTCCTAAGTCCATATTGAGACACCTAAACAAATGGTCTCTCTTTCAGAAGCTTGAGGCACAGCATTTTTTTAAAAATCAAGCCACTGATTTAGATGCCTAAATACAGATTTTGGAGCCTAACATTAGGAATCCAGGTTTCAAAATCTTGGCCTTGGTGATTTGAAGATGCCTATTTTTTTGCTACACAAGCTAACCATCCATCTCCAAAGAAAAAGGTGTTGCTAAAGTAGCTCTTTCTAGCCTTGAATATACTAGACAGCCATGTTGCTTCCAGAGGTGACACCACTGGATCAAACAAGATTGGATGGATTACTAGCCTCATTCCTGGAAATGATACTTTTCATCAGCCCCTGATTTTAGAGTGCCCGCCAATAAACAATGTTTTGGCAAATACCTATAAATATGTTGTTAGGTCAGGAATCTCATGTTCATCTTATCACTACTGAACTGGTTTTATTTTTGATCAAAGCTGCCTGTAGTGTCTGTATAGTTTGAGAGTGTTACATATAATAAAACTAAATCTCTGATACAAATGTTACTTTATTTTTGACTTGTGTTCATTAAGGCCCAGTCCTGAAAACACACTTAACTCATGAGTAGTTCCATTGTTCTCAATAGGTCTGCTCATATGGGTCTAGGACTAGTTTCAGGGCAGGCCTGCCGGTAATAGATCTAAACGTAATAATAAAAATGTCTAGGAAAGAAGCAGTTCAATAATGTTTTAACAGATCTCAATCCATGCTGCCCATTCCTCCTATGTCTTTCCAAAAAAGAATCAAGCCACAACTCACACCATAAAAGAAAAAAAATATTTCCCATTGGACTGAAAATAGAGTGAACTCTTTGAGCTTTTCCTTTGATTCCAGTCTTGTTAGCTTAGGTCGTAATGGTCTAACCTTGGTGCTCGGTAAGTTCCCTGATGTGCTCAAGGAGTGTCCTATCACTTCAGGAAACATGCTAAGTATACAGAGAATGTCCCTGGCCATAGGATGTACAAGATAGGCTCCTTCTGCCCTTTCTTCTGGAACACAAGCACAAAGGCCAGTCACAATCTAGCCCTTGTTATTTTGTTGCTGTAGGCTAGGCCCTTGGTATCCTGCTGTTAATTGATTTCTCATTAGACTGACCTCACACTGTATTTTTCATTCCATGCATCTGATGAAGTGGGTTCTAGCCCACAAAAGCTTATACCCAAATACATTTGTTAGTCTCTAAGGTGCCACAAGGACTCCTCATTGTTTTTTTCAGACCTAAGTTCAGGATGGAGTTTCACTGCAGCCTAAGGGCCTGATCAAAACATCTGTTGAAGTCAATGCAAAGATTCCCACTGACTTCAGTTGGTGTGAGATGTAAACGAGGCTGTTTAGTGACATGGGGAGAGGGGGTGCGTGGGAAACCAACTACTTTATCAGAGTTGTAATCTCTGGGAAACCACTCCTAGAAAAACTCTGTATGTTTACAATACAGTTAGTGAAAAAGTCTAGTTCCACAAAGGACAAAAGGTTAATTCTAGTACTATTCCACACACTCTCGTCATATGGACCAGATTTTCATATGGTATAAACTGGAGTAGCTGCATTGGTCTTCAAAACCAAGGGCATCTGTTGTTTAAAAATATGATTTTCAACCTGGTTGTGTCACTTTAATATGGGCTTTATAAGGCCCTGATCCTGCAAACTATTACACAGGTATGTAACTAATCACCTATGTGGGATTACTCAGATGAATAAAATTACACAATCTTAACTATTTGCAGGACCAGGAAACTAAAGCCTTAAATTAGCTACTCCCAAACCATGGTTATAGTCCAAGAAAGCAAATGTCATTTCTTTTTACATTCTTCCTAAGTGATATTCGTATTGGTGAAAAGTATCAGATTGACAGCCCTGGTGACAGCCCAGCAGTTTTCACTTCTGAAATGAACTTATAGGGAAAATAGCAAAACCGAGTCAACATATGACATACAGTCTATAGCATTTTGCATTCCACATCCATTTGCTCACTTATCTAAAGTAAATTGTATTTTAATTCTGTTTGCTTTTTGGTAGGGTATGGGGGGAACTAAACATTTGAGCGCGTGATGGCTAACATACTGTCAGCACCTAAGAGCTCAACATTTTGCTCATTTGCAGGCAGCTGCAATATGAACTCCACCAGCTCCCTCAGCGGTGACTGAGACACCCCTTTACCTCACTGCGGTGAAAAGGGATTCAGTCCCCTTGCTACCCATTTAGAGTCTTATCTAAGCAGACCCAGCCCAGTGTGCCAAATGTGATGCGGAGTACTGACCGTCAGAGACTAAGTATGCCATCAAAACACATTTAATTTAAGTCTATAGACTGGACTTGCCCTGTGGACCCTAAGTGGCGAGCCACATGCTATATAATTTAAAATATATTTATTTTCAGGCATTACTAATTTGGGGGGTTATTTAAGCTCAGTGTTGCAGTTCAGATGTATTCAGCTGCTGCTTAGCCTATCACATCATTAGTTCCTGGCAAAAACATATTACACAGAAAAACTTCAGCCCTTATTTGGAAAATAAAACATAAAAGTCAAAAACTTGACTCCAGGGAGGAAAAAGTGGCTGGAAAAAATATTACAAAAATGATGTGAATATTCATTTAAAAAAGGATTAAAGTATATAAAAGACATTTATTTTAAAAATTGAGCTAAAGTCCTCCAAGAGCATTGTAAGTTAGACAGATGAAATTAGATTTAACTGTAGTATAGGACTACATAAGGAAATAAAAAGATGAGTTCTTTAGAAAAAAATAGGCAGGTTGTATATACTTTCTTCTTCAGAGCTATAGACCAATTTTGACAATAGCCCTGATCCAGCAAGGTACACAAATGAGTGCAAATCTTAAGCATGTAAATAGTCTCATTAAAGATTGTGATTAGTCTTAATGACATCGAAGATAGGTACTGTTTTCAGTACCTTGCTAGATCAGGGCCAATGTGAGGTTAAGGTGGAGAAAGGAATTGAACCACCAACTGAATATCTTCAGAGTATTAGAGTGTATAATGCTAGCCACTATGAACAGAACAAATTCTCCCTTATGGTAAGAATACCAGTGGAGGATAGTATGTTTTCACATACCAGTCTTGAAAAATAAAATAGACAAATCATGGCAAAGTTCTGGAGAGGATACCAAGATATAGGAAATCTTAATCTCTTCTGCAATCTCACCAAATTGAAAGGCTGTGCCACAGATATTAAGAGCTGAGATAATAGTCATTTCAGGGATGTCCTGATTATTTTTTATTGCTACAGTGAGAAGGCAAAATGTTCTGCTTGCTAAAGATAAATATAACTCTGGGGAGTGCTCTGCAGCATGGAGGAGAAGATCCTTTGAGCTCCAGAGCAATCTGCTAATATCCGTTTCCAGCTGGAGTCCAGGGCCCAACTGACCTGTGCCCCCAGTAAAGGAACAGGTGCTCCAACCTCTCTGAAGTGTCAAAACCAAAGATTTGTCTACTGGGAGCTCTACAAGTAGCCAAAATAAAAACAAACCAACCAACAACCAAGGAGAACAGAGGCCCCCCACCCTCCAGACAAGATGGCTGCTGCATAGCTGTGTCTATGATGGCCCTGATAGAGAAAGGTGCTGCAAACACAGTAGATATCAAGCTACAATACAACTGACTTATCTCAATTGCCTTCACTCTTCAAAGGCTGACAAGATTGGTGAATGAAGAAGGCAGATGATCAGTGGAAGATCAGGTACAAGAGTTCTCTGCCCAGAACAGACAGATTTATCTTCTCTTAAATCTAAATTAGCCAACCTCAAGGGAAGGTTTCTCCACTCTAATTTGAGAATTATAACAGTACTTGAAGGAGCAGAAAAAGACAACCCTCTAGAATTTATTCCTCAACTCCTTTCAGAAGTGTTCAACCTGCCTGATTTTAAAATTGGATTTAGAAAAAGTATTGCCTCCAAAACCAGCCTCAAATACCAAACCCAGGAGCGTCGCCAGCTTTTCTGCCGTCCTAGGCAGCGGAAGGTCCCGCCACCGAAATACCACCACGGTCGCCGCCCCCCAAATTGTAGCACCCTAGGCGATGCCTAGGTCGCCTAATGGGTTGCACCGGCCCTGACCAAACCTCATGCATTTATTAAATCTGACAATGTAAAAGAAAAAATAATGCAGCTAGCTTGTGAGGAAAAGAACTGTGGGGGGTGGGGGAGAAAGGATACAACAAGACAAATGATTTTTCAAGAAATCTGATTGAACACAGATCAACCTTTAGAAGAGCAAAGGAAGTTTGCCAAGCAGCAAAGGCTCAAATATTTGATGAAGTTTGCAACTGAGTTTCTTGTCAGGATTGGTAAGAAAGTGCATTTGTTCCAAAAGAAGCAGAAGATTTTTTAAAAATAACCTGCAGTGAATAGAGTACTTGCTCTTTTTTATACCAAGTTTCCTTCCCAGTTATGTTGTTTAGCCTACCTGCAAATATGAACTTAGCTTAAGTTAGTTACAGTGATGGATATCTCTTCTGCTCCATGCTTATACTTTAACTTTGAGACATGGACATTAGTTCTCATCAAATGACTGAAAAAGCAGCACCCCAGCAGGGCGGTTAAGGGAACACCTCATCCCAAAATTAATCTCAAAAAAGCAAACTGACTGGAAAGGATTTATTTAAATTGTGTATTAGGAATATTACATGCCTCTGCTCCTATATTTGTGCTGGGGAATTAATAAAACATTTGATAAACTTCCCTAAATGGAACAACATGAACCATTTGGTTGTGATTATACCAGGTCCGTGTGTTAGTTCAGCATGGACTTATGCCAAAGAGATTGGGGGAGGTGGGGGTGCAGCTCCTGTTACTCTGTAGAAATTAGAGGGCTCCAATACTATTTTTTAAAATTGGTGCCAGTGGGAAACTCTGTGTCTTACTGCAGGGCATCCTCAAAGAGCAGCAGCTTGACATTCCATGTACTAGAATGTCAAGAGACAGCTCTTGTCCCTGCCAGGTGTCCTGCACAGAGTTCCATGAGATGAGCAATGTAGTTGTACACCCTATGGGCCAATGGAGCAGACCAACGCTGGTTGATGAGCTACATGGACAGTGTGTCTGTACTTCCTACCACCTCTTACTCCCCCCCTTCATTCTGCCACTGCTCACTCCTTTCCCTAGGTCCCCTGCCTTCCTCTTCCTACCATGCCCTCCCTCCGCCACCTTAATTCCCCCATACTTTCCCCTTGTTGCTCCATCCTCCCTCAACTTCTCCATAATACCTTCTATAACTCAAACCCCTTAGTACATAACTTCATGTTTAATACAGAAGAATCATTTTTTCTATTGGATTGTGTGTTGAGTTCTTTGGTGCAGTAATTTACAGTTTGTGGGAGTAGTTAGGTTTGTCTAGTTAGTTATGTTTAATATGGGAAAGGGAAACTAAATGTTTAGTTGTAAACTAAAGGGGAGGCAGCATGAAGCAGAAGGGAGTAATCCCCACACCATACAATGTGTCACCAAGTGTGCCAGGTTGTATCATCAATACTCTTAGGTTTGGTTTGGCAAACTAAAAAGATTACAAATTAGAGGATAATATCCAGGCATATCTTTGATATATCCAGGTTAAGAAATACGTTTGTGACATGTATGCTTCCTTTCTGTCGCCTTCCTATGTAGTTACCACTTTGCGTTATAGGAGGAAAAAAAATAGGATTGACAGAGTGTCTACCCAGCCCACCCCTTCCAGAATTTATGGCTTGGTTTTGTTTATAGTGTTAAGTATTTGATAATTGTTGCTTTTTCATTGTTATACAATGTTGCTCAGTAATAGATTAAGTTGTTAGGTTTTTACTTTAACTTGTCCTCTTGTGCTTTTCCCTCTCCCACTCCAAAGCCGCCTTCTACCTATTCCCTGCAAGTCTAGCAAGGAAATAGCAGCTAGCAAGGTTATCCAAAACTCCATGGAATAAGCCTCAGACATTTCTTCATTCACAGCCCCAAGCCCACCTTGTGGGTCTCCGTTTAGGGAGTAGAACACGTTGTAATACAGCAAGTGACAGAAACATTCCATCACTGTCATGTGCAAGCACAAATAATTCTTAACACAGCCAAGTGGTCCTGAACCTTAATTTTATTTCCTGGAATGTAAAGGGTCTCAACACTCCAATTAAAAGGGGGGAAAGTGTGATTATTAAAGAAAGCAAAGGCAGACAGTGCTTCTGCAGGACAAACCCCTAACTGCAGAGGAGGCTTCTAAATTAGAATGTGACTGTTTCTCCTACTCAATCTCTTGCTGCTTCTCATCCAAATCCAGAGGGGTAGTCATCCTATTTCATTAAGCACAGGCAGTAACAATCTCAGTCAATTTCAGACAATCAGGGCACATTTTTAATCCTTGCAATCACCATAAATGGAATCTGAACAATTCATTGCTAATCTGTATGGGCCTAATCTTGATGATCCTGAAATCTTTCATAGATAAGGTTTTCCATATAATGTACCGTGGAGGGGAGTGGGGAGAACCTATCTCCCTACTGAGATTGCTGGAAATTTTTATGAGGTGCTCGATCCTTTTGACAACTAATCTCAGCGTCAGGGTCATAAGCTAAGAAAACTAAAACGGGTCTGGAGTTGTACATTATATATAAATCATCAGATATCATGACGTGAGTAGGGACTATTCATACTTTTCTCTGGTACATGGGTCTTGTTCCCATATAGATTTCTTGTTTATCTCCAGGGACTTGTATTAACTAAGGAGTCATTTACAGAATGAACCAATTGCATTTCTGATCATGCTCCTATACCTATGCAAATAGCAACAGACCTGGGTGAGAAACAGCCATGTAGTGCAGATTTAATTCTTCCCTTTCATTAGATCCCCACTTCAAAAGTTTTATTGTTCAAGGCCTATTTAAGGGGTAGAATTGTAAGTTTCCCACCTCCCAAGAAAAGGCAATATGAAGAAAATATGCTAGCCCTTGAGGGGGGGGGGAGAAAGAAAGAAAAAAAAGTAGAAGCTTGATTTGTCTTATGCCACAGCCCATCTCCAGATTTACTGTGATCCTTGATTAATTGTATACATGAACTCAAACTGCATTTAGTGCAGGCTGAGTTTGCTCTATTTTGACTCCTGCAGGACTTCTGGGAATTGGGTGAAAGCTGACAAGTTGTTGGCATACCAACAGACCTCTAAGAGAGAAGACCTCTGCATGTAGAATCACAGCCATTCATTATATACATAGTTTACCATGTTTATTACCTAAAGATAAGAAAGTTATTTCTAGAAATTAAAGAGGTCTACAAATTGGACACGAACCACTCCACAGATGGTTTGGATCAATTTTTCAAAAATGTTACATTATCTCAAATTACTACAGCACAAAAACCTTGATGTACCCCAATGGAGGATGAGTTAATTAAGGCAATTAAGAACATGAAAGTGGGAGAGACTCTGGAGCCACATGACTTCCCTGACAAATTCTATAGACACTTCCTTGACCTCCTGTCTGATAAGATCCTTAAAGTGTTTAATAAGTCACTCCAAGAGGGCATCCTTCCCCCTGCACTGAAGGAAGCCCTAATATCAGTTATTTCTAAACCAGGAAGAGATGCCACATAACAGTGGCCTATAATTGGAATGGAACAGGGTGAAATTGATGTCAAAATATTGGCAAAAATTGTAGCAATGATATTGGAGATGGTTTTGGGTTGTATCATAAACCCAAATCACATTGTGTATGTCAGAGGCAGTCATGGCTCTGAAACTTCAACAACTTATTGATATCATAGCAGTGAAATGACAACAACCCTGACCCACAAGCCCTATTAGCCTTAGATGCAGAAAAGGCTTTTGATAGAGTGAGCTGGAAGTATGTTTCATACCTAAGGCCGGATTAATGCAGGGGCTTTAGGGCTGCAGCCAGCAGGGCTCGGGCAGGCTGCCTAAATGCCATGGCCCCACACTGCTCCCGGAAGCGGACAGCTACTGGCACATCTCTGCGGCCCCTGGCAGGGGGGAGGGGGAGAAGGGGTGGTGGCTCTGTGCATTGCCCCCACCCCCAGCACCCTTCGTGCAGCTCCCATTGGCTAGGAACTGGCCAATAGGAGCTGTGGGGGCAGTCCTTGTGGGCACGGTCTGCGCACTGTCCCCTCCCCACAGAAGTGTGCAGAGACATGGAAGCAGCTGGCCGCTTCAGGGAGTGGCGTGGGGCCATGGCATGCAGACTGCCTGAGCCCTGCTGCGCTGCTGGCCAGGAGCCACCTGTGGTAAGCGCCTCCTGGCCAAAGCCTGCACCTTGCACCCCAAACCCCTGCCCCAGCTCAGAATCCCCTTCTGCACAAAACTCCCTATCAAAGCCCACACTGTCTCCTGCACCCCAACTCTCTGCCCCAACCTGGAGTCTCCTCCTGCACCCAAACTAATAGAACAGCTGTTCTAAGGTAAGAAGTAGGTTATTTTGAATTAACTTCACTATATTCTACATGTTTGAAGACTGAAATGTAACCACAGAACAGCTTTATGGTAATTAAAAGGCAAGTTTAGTATAGCGTTAATAGCCTCCATGCCATAATTGTGATCATTTTGTTTTAAATTAGGGGGGGGGGGGAAAGGACTTGTATACAGGGACCCCACAAAAATCTAGTTCCTGGATAATAATTTTGTTCCTGGAGCCAACTGTTATAGTCTTACCCAACCTCCCACATCACAACCAACAATGTGACCTTGGATACCTTGATTATAAATGGATGTTATATGCAGACTACACCCGTGTGTGTATATACTCATCTCCAAGTCAGAAACTGTTATTCCAACTCTCCTATTACTAATTCAAACATTCAGAGCAATGTATGGTTACACATTAGTTGGGAAAACAAATCAGATATATTGGAAATCTCCTGGGTATCTTGGGGGATGAGGGAGGGACACGCCCTATATCAATGGAAGTTCCATAGGCAAGCTGAAGCAACTGCCCACCTAGGTATAAAAATACCAAATACACATTAACTAATGAGAATATCGTGGGTATTGCCAAACTCCGCAGAAAGTGGACAAGGGGTTTGGGTACCTAAAGTACACATCACAATACCCCATAGTCCAGTGGTTAGGGCACTCAGTAGAAAGGTGGGGAACTCCTGTTCCAATTCCCTCCCTTCACTAAGTGAGTTTAGACACTAACTGGGTTAGGCGGCAGCCAAGCAGGGGCTTGGTGGATCACAGTGGTGCCTGAAACTCAGACTTTGGGTCCTAAAGCTTGGCCTTCAGCACCTGAGTCTTTTGGTGGATCTGGTCCTATCTGCCTAAATATTTGAATTTTTTATTTTATATATATTGGGGGGGGAGGTGGGAGAAACTCATCTTTGTACACAGTATCAGTTTAATTAGCTGAAAAGCAGACAGGCTAGGCTCCAAAGCTAGCTTTAGCTCTTATAATACAAATAAATTGAAGCATTAGATTCTGTGATTCATTGGGTATTCTCTTTGAAGAGGGAGTTGTGATTTTTGGCAGCAGTGGGTAGCAAGGCAGCTATACCAGTGAAAGGAACGGTTTCTATTTTCTATAGAGCAGACAGTTTTTAGCCACTGCTGCCAGGATTATAGACTTTACTAGCAATGAAAAATTAAGCCAGTTCCGGTCTCTTTTTTTCCTTCAATTAAATTTAATTGAAGAAAATATTGTGGAACAAATTCTGCTCAGACAACTCCACAGACTCTGCAGTGGAGCTGCCCTGATGTAACAGTAGAATGTGGTCATAGGTCTTTAGGGAATCTCACATTTCACTCAAGGTTTGCTGTTTAAAGGGGTCAGCTGTGAGCAAAAGAGAGGGTGAGCAAGGAAAGGAAAGATCTGGGATATGTGAACTGACTCCAGTAAAAGCTAGCCTCAGATTTTGTGTGTCTCGAACTGAACTCAACGTTATGAGTTTGGAAAAAGTGGGGCAAACATTTTAAAGACATTTGTGCTCCTAACTTATTGGTTCCAGTTTGAAACAGAAGTGGAATGCCAAAATATCATAAAACACACTTTTAAGGTATTTGCAGCCCAATCAAATCTTAGGGGAAAATTGTCAGAGTTTTCCAGCCCAGTTTTCAGAGCAAAGAGGATCTGAACTCAACCACTGATCTGTTTGAGGCTCACCAATCCCTCATTTTTTTTAAATAAAAAAAATAAATTGAAATATATATTTTAATGTAAGGGATACAGTTTAACAAGACTAACTCACATTAGAGTTAGACTGTTTTCTGTGTATTCAATTCCGGGAATACAAGAACAATGAAGCACATCTCCTGTGTTCTCTAATGTAGGCCCTATTTCAGCAAGGTACTTTAAGCATGAGTAAATCCCACTGAAATCTAATGGCCCAAATTCAAAGCTATTATTTCTTAGCTGAAAAGCACTATGGGAAGCCCACCTTCAAACCTCAGCCTAGGAAGTGATCAGTGAGAATATAGAATGTGGATTTATGGCTGGAGGGGGGTGGAAGAGAAGAGAACACACACACACACACACACACTAAAAATAAACTTATTTAAAAGTAAAAACTTTCTATAAATAGAAGCCCCTTATCAAAAAGGTGCAAAAGAATCCTCAACCTTACATACATAGCTCTCTTATTCTGGAGCCACACCCAAATAGCTGCTTATGTCTGATGTAATAGTTAAAAACATTTTGAATCAATTATATAATTGGGACAGATCCTCAGCTGGGGTAAATGTTCATAGCTTAGTTGACATCAGTGAAGTTCTGATAGTTTACACTAGCTGAGATTCTGCTCCCAGGGCTTTTATTTCCTTTGCCCCCCCCCCCCCCCGCCCCGCCCCATTTCTGTGTTACAAATACTATTTGCTTAAAGACCTTTGTTGAGTAAGAGTTCAGTTTCTTTCTTCCTATGCCTTATCTGAGTCTATCCTAGAAAGTTAGGTGGCCCTACATACATCGCTCAGGGGTGTTAAGCCGACCTGAGCCCCATTCTTCTGTTGCCCTAGCTACTGCCTTTCAGAGAAATGGCCTTAGTACAGCGATGGAAGAACCCCTTCTGAGTTCCCACTGAGTATTCTCAGTTAGTGTGGTGCTCAATCCCTGTGGATATCGAGAGTGGTGTAGAAAGACTAGGCCTCTCCCAGAAAGTTGGTTTAAAAATAAAATAAATGAAAAAGCTAATATGAAGCTTGTTACAGGGACTTTGGGGGGGTCCTGTAAGGAGGGGGACCATTTCAGGTGGGCCAAGCCAAATGATACAAGGCAAATGAAGCCAGGCTAACTGCATCTTCAGACAAGAAAGTTTAATATACTGAACTGATTAATAATGCCCCTCTTATAAAGGAGTTCCTCACAGATAGACCTCAAATCACTTTACAAAAGGAGATAAATATCATTAGCCTCATTTTACAGGTGGGGAAACTGAGGCAGAGTAGCGAAGTGACTTGCCCAAGGTCCCGAAAGGCCTGTGGCAAAGCCAGAAATAGAATCCAAGACTGCTGAGTCCTTGTCTATTCCACTATGCCACACTGCCTTAAGGTTAAACCTCTTATATTAGGGGTATTAAGCCTATTGGCTCAACTACAGCATATCACATTGACGAGTTAGTTTCAACCTTGGCAAGTTTGGGATTTGTTGTCAAACTAATCTGCTTCACGAAGGGACTATAGTATCAATAAAAAGAACAGGAGTACTTGTGGCACCTTAGAGACTAACAAATTTATTAGAGCATAAGCTTTCGTAGACTACAGCCCACTTCTTCGGATGCATACGGATGTATAGTATCAATGACAACAATAGATAAAATTGCAGTGGGGTGTGCTTTACTGTTTAAATATAACAACCCTCAAATTCGTTCTTATTCTTAAGATTTTTAAATGAGAGCACAGAATTTAGGCAGGACCTATATTTCAGTCTCTTCTTACTCTGGTGGTTCAAGCCTCTGATGTGTTAAGTCTTGTTTGATCCTAAATCAAGTTAAAAACATGTCATGAAAGCAGCACTCCAACTGGCATGCAAGCTTGTTTAAAACTCTGGCTGTTAAGTATGTAGCAGATTTGTAATAAGCTCCAAATGCCAGGTGTTAGATTTTCACTGCCACATAAAGATTTGGATGTTGTCAAGTATCAGGGGGTAGCCGTGTTAGTCTGTATCTACAAAAACAACAAAGAGTCTGGTGGCACCTTAAAGACTAACAGATTTATTTGGGCATAAGCTTTCGTGAGTAAAAACCTCACTTCTGCATCCGAAGAAGTGAGGTTTTTACTCACGAAAGCTTATGCCCAAATAAATCTGTTAGTCTTTAAGGTGCCACCAGACTCTTTGTTGTTTTTATAAAGATTTGGCTAATTTCAAGCAGAAGGCCTGATTGAAAAATGGCAGAAGTGATCTCATAACAGGGGCTAATGAATGTCTGAGACATATGCTGTTACCAATTTGGGCATCACGCTGTGTGGCCCTGATGGATTGCAACTCAGCTACTGTACATACGGGGAACCATGGGAGTGGAAGGCAACAGTTACAGGGGAAGGCCTAGCCCAGTCAGAGGTACAGCTAAATCCTGAATGCTTCAAAGTACATCAGAACTAAAGCTTCATGCATGTAGAAGAAAAGTCAAGCTAAAAGTTTGACCAAAAAAAGGAGAGGATTACAACTATTGGGAAATCCGGTGGGAATGAGTGAGTCATGATTCCCTGCTTTATTTTCTCACTTTTACCATGAAAGTTGAAAGAAGATGTCCTGAAAGGTCAGTCACATGGCAAACTAAAACACTCCTACAAATCAAGAAGTTAGCTTGGGGCTTGGAGTCTTTTGGTAGGGGGGGTTGTGTATTTTGCCTGCCACAGCTGCTTTTGAAGCAGAGTGCGCTGTCCTCCTTGTGGGTTCCAGAATGAAGACAATATTTTTGAGGGCCAGTTCTGCCCCTCAAACCGAGCGTGCCAGCAGAACTCTGATCTGCCGAGTCAAATCCAGATGTAGGAGGTAATGACTACAGTTCTACTCCGACCATCTAGTACCACATCCCTTCAGAGGCCAAGGCTTTAGGGTGGCAGTGGAGAGTGACATTGGGTAGAGGTATTCCAGAATGGGGATAAGGTCTCCCTGATTGACAGCTGAGGAATGCACATGGGAATGGCAGGTTCAGTGCCAGCGCCAGCATGTACTACCTTCCACTGGCCAGTACAATTTCAAACTTAAATTTCTATGGTTTTAGTAGGTGATTCACTCTCCATCTTAAATGAGGTCACTATTTCATTTCTTTGAACCAGCTAAAATTGGATCCGTTAAAGAATCCATGTTATTTAAATTAATACCTTAGAAATAGTTGAGTTTTAAAATAAAAAAAATAGCCAAAGAAAACAGTCAGTTATATGAAGTAGCATGACTCCTCAGGCTACCTGAGATGAATGCTTAATGTTAATCAATAAGTCTGGCTAAATAAATCTTGTTCTATATTACTATCTCTTAATGCTGAAAAGCTATTCAATGAGGCTCAATGGTCATTTTCTATATCACCGAAGAAAACTGGTTGTTTCACATCACCCTGTAAACCTCAGTCAAGGACACTGGTAGAGGGCAATGACTCTGGCCAGAGGAGGGGAATGTGTCAAGACTGTCCACCTCTATGTTTTAGAATTATTATAATGAAGAGTCTGGTGGCACCTTAAAGACTAAGCTTTTGTGAGTAAAAAAGCCACTTCTTCAGATGCAAGCTTATGCCCAATATCTGTTAGTCTTTAAGGTGCCACCAGACTCCTTGTTGTTTTTGTGGATACAGACTAACACTGCTACCCCGATTCAAAGGCTCTAATAATTGTAAGCAGACAGTTTGAACAGCAAGGGAATACAGATTTCTTGGAGGGAGCAGAAAACAGATAATTTATTAACATAAGAATGGCCATACTGCATCGGACCATTGGTCCACCTAGTCCAGTATTCTACCTTCTGATAGTGGCCAATGCCAGACATGTCACAGAAATGCTCCAGTTCTTTCCAACTATTAAACACGGAAACAGGAATTATTGCTACAGTAGTTTCTTCTGTTCACCTTCATTGACCTTTTCCAATCAGTAGATCACTTTGCTTGGCTAAGTTCTGTATTTATTCTGCTTCAGGCAAAACAACTGTCATCAACCTAGTTCTAGAGTTTATTTTAGCAACAGACCATCTGGGATATTTCCACTCCGGAGTGAATGTTTTTAGTAAGTGACTCTTTTTGGATGGTCAGGTAGGTCATACACAGTGTGTGCCTGCTCCTGCAGATACTTGCTGGTATGAACAGTTCTTACTCACATGAGCAAGTCCAGTCAGTCAATAGGAATACCAGCCTAAGTCAGATTTTGCAGGAATTGGATTTTCTATCACCACATGATTTTAAAATTTAAAAAATATTCATTAATTTTCAAATCCTCAAAAACAGAGAGGGGGATTTTGCCCTTTGCCTGTGCAGATAATTTAGTTTTATAACTAAATTAGACACTGATTATTAAAATATTAACTGAAGTTTAACAAGTTTATATTAAATGTCTTTTGGGAGCATGAATGTTATGGTCCAGCTATACTTAATCCTGCCTCTGCACAAAGGGTTAGAGTAGATGACCTCTTGAGGTATCTTCCAACCCTACATTTCTAAGATTAAGTAGTATTATATGAATTCTTCAAGTAACTGATTTATTACCCTGGCTCTCTCTGTAACTTAGTGATGTGTAAAACCTGCTTCAATTCCATATTCTTGAGTTTCGGCACTTCCACCAAAAGTTAATTCACATGGATTTGTGACAACTGAGATTCTAGTTCACCCAACTCCAAAAAAAAAAAAAAAAAACATGTAAAACTTGGGCAAAACTGACAAATTTAGTTGGCAGTGTTGCAAAACCACTGAGTTGCATTGTTTCATAAAGAAGAAAACCTTGGTGACAAAACTTGGGCCCCTGGGGGTGAACTTTTAATCAAATCCTCTTTCTGTCTCTGGAAGCTAGAGAACAATTAAATATGGCAAGAGATCCAGTGAGTTTCAGTTGTTTTTGGTTTCAGGCTTAAATTTCAAAGAAAGATGCTTAGTTTGGTGTTTCATTATGAAAATTTCACACAGCTCTAGTGACATCTAGCATCCACTTGGTCTTGCACTTTAAGATAGGTAACTTCATGTTCCTGGCAATGGAGGAAAAACCAACTAAAATTTAAAAACTTAAAGAGATTGCTTTTATATTTCTAAGGAGTGTTCAAGGGATGTAGTTGGGTGAGAGGAAGACATGGACTTTGGGGGGAGGGGACTAATTTACTAGACAGATCAAAAACTATCTATTATGTTACTCTGATTTATTTATTGAGTATTTACAGGTAGGTGATCTTTTCCTTGACTGCTCAAATTCATAGCTCCTTCCCACAGCTAAGTTCAGACCAAAACTTGCAGAAAAGGACACAGATTAAATCAACCAGAAAAAGAGAGCAATAATGACCATGTTCTACTGTGGATTCCACATGCACAGGGCCTGCAATTCCATAACACTGAGCAGAACTGAGGTAGAGGGGTTCTGATATTGCCGACGATATTTCTCTTTGGCTATGTCAAAGCATCCTTGAGGTACTGTCCCCTCTAACAATCGGACCATAGTATAGTGATGGCTGACAATTAGAACCCCAAGGGCCTATTGTCTTTCCACCTCTCCCAGCACAGAATGAGTTAAAAACGCAAAATGATTATGCAGGGAAAATGAGGAAGTCACCCTTGCAGCAAGTCTTAAGTATGAAGGCACTGATTATAAATAGCACCAGTGCCTGTATAATTTTAGGCAAATTAATCTCCTCTTCCCCTACCCTTATTGGTGAACAAAGATAATAAATCCACAGAGAAGTCACAGTGGCTGTATCTGAAAATCTAAATATGTTAAAGAGTGATCAAGTCATTGATCTTTTCCTATGCTTAGTAATTGCCAAAGATACCATCCACCTTTTCCTCACTTCCACTCAAAAAAACTCCCCCCCTTCTGTCTAGCTAACAAATATCAGATCAGACGCCTTCATTTGTGCCACTAACATTCCATCTACCATTCACACAACATAATAGGTGCTTTACTTTGGATGAATTGATAAGCAAATCCAGCAGAAAGAGTAGCTACAGCACTGGGGGCGAAAAAATATTTTGCTTATTACTGCTCTCATATCTAGTCTCATCATTCATGTGTTTCTGATGTTCCTCTTTCACTCTAGCCCTGATGGAACAGTACTTGTTCAACTGCACAAACTTGTAGGATTTCTTTTTTTGGTGGTTTGAATAATGATTCCTGACCTGTAGGGGATTGTTTATTTTTGAGGCAATTGTAGAAGTTTCTAACTCAGGCTCATGTATATTTCACTTACGGCTTCATCACAGGGTCTGTTTCAGTTTTTCCTTGTTTTAAACAAAGTCCAGGCAGGAGTCTCAAGATATACATGTTTTATTCTGAACACATCCTGTGTGAACAATGATCAGCCCATGAAAGCCACCAGACCACGCCTGTTTCTTTAGCCATTCTTAGCACAAAACTGAAATGCATTTTCAAGTCAACCAAGGGAACACTGTATATTTACACAAGTCTCTTCATCGGGCTGTTGAGAAAAGATAGGCAACCAGCTAACGAGCTAAAAACAGTAAACATAAAGGAGGGAGATCAAAGAGCAGCAGCTTTAGACAGAAGGCCAGCTGGACACCAGAAGCAGGGCCGTCTCCAGGCACCAGCCGACCAAGCATGTGCTTGGGGCTGCACCTTTAGGGGCAGCCAATCTTGGGGTAGTGGGGCAGTGCTCCGTTTTTTTTTTTTTGTTTCAGCGGGGCAGCGCTCAGGGTTTTTTTTTTGGTTTGGCAGCGCAGCACTCGTTTTTTGTTTTTGTTTTTGCTTGGGGCGGCAAAAAAGTTAGAGCCGGCCCTGACTAGAAGGAAATGCAGAGGGTTTTGCTGGCACTGATGTAAAAGGATATCAGAGCAAACATTTGCATGTAAACTATATCATACAAGACTATGAGCTAATGGTGAATAAGCTGGTTTATCCAAATATGATTTGCTATTTGCTCACTTGCATAGTATTACCATAATCTGATTCTTGATGCAGTAGAAGTACTGGGCCAGATTCTGACTTCAGTTGCATTACTTTCAATCCAGAGTCACTCTGCGGTCTTAAATGAAGTTATTTACAGTGAAAATCTGGAGAGAGACAGAGACAATGGTGTTACTCCTCCAGCAATTTCTGCCTTCATTACAGTAAGCAGAAATAATCATTTCCACTACAAAAGATTTTCTCTGGCCCTTCATCTCACATTTTATTTTAGCCATCTAGTAGTAAATTACAAAGGCAAAATTAGAGAAGTGCATGTGAGAGCCTTGTGAATATCAGTTATGAGGAGCCTAGGCTAATTATTGGGGATGGAAAAGGGAACAACTTCAATTCACAAAGGTGTTGTGGTTTCAGTCTACTGACCTGCAAATCTGACATTTGGTTTGGGTTATGAACTGCATACTTAGAGAAAACTGATGAGTACAACGGCTGTATAATATAACACATACCAGTGCTCTCTCAGCACTGCAAATAATTGTTTAAACCTTTCAAAGATCTCGCTCCTGCCTTTAATGCCGTACATTCATAGCTATTTTTAAGTAACAATGTTTTGAGTTTGCTCTGCTCCATCTCATGCCAAAATCCATTATAGATCCCAAACAGCTTCACTTTCCAGAGTAACCAGCAAGTGACAAACAAAACAAACAAGCCACCCACAGAAAAGTATATTGGAAGAACGTCCCAATCACAGTAAACACAGGTTCACCACAAACGTTTACAAGATCACTGTATTAAATACGAATTTAGAGTGAAATTAGTGTTTTGGAAACTTAATGAGGACAAACTTCTTTTTTTGACAGCTCTGCAGGTTCATCCCACTCATGTTTTTATAAGCAACTAACATTGCTTTATGGGCCTAGAGTAAAATTTTCAAAAGCATCTAAGTGACTGATGGGCCAAAGTCCCCTTTTCAAAAAGTGATTTATACACAATTGAAAAAAAAATTATTAAATTTAGGCTCCTAGGGATCAGATTATTAATGGCATTTAAGCATCTAAAGAGGTAGATAAGCACCTGCTTTCAAAAGCAACAAGGTGCCTATCAGCATCTTTAGATAGCTACATACCTTTAAAAATCTGGTCTCAAGTGCATAAGTGACTTTTTAAATTGCCTTGCAATGGTTCCTAATAAAGGATCAGCATTTGCTCACATTTACCACAGTAGAATTCAAGATACAACAGTGTTTCCTAGTGAGTATGGACAGCTTACATTTAAAATAGATAATGCAATCTCTTATATTACAGTGTGGTACAGTAAATATTGGCACTTTATATCATAACCAGTATTACTCTTAAACCCTATGGCCTAATTCAATCCTTGGAGAGAATTTAAACTTGAATTTACAGCATGCAGCTGGAAATCTCCAATGAGAGAAATTTTAAGTTTAGTGTTTCCATTTGTCCTTAATTACTGACAACATAAACATTAAGGGAAGCCTATATTGCTGATACCACTAAATTGTAAAAAGAAGGATCAGGAAGTAAATGTGAAGTATGAGTGAACTGTGAACATTTCTAGTACCATTTCCTTCAACGGGGGGTGGGGTGGAAGAGGAGGAATCAGCATAGATAGCACAATGTGAAGTGGTCATAATCAGAGGATATGAGAGAGAGAGAGAGAGAATGAAAAAAAAGATTAACTGGAGGACACAAAAATGAGATGGACATATTAGAAGTCCTGAAAATTTGATGTACTGGTAGATATTGATTTTAATCTCCACAACTTCAATTGTGTGAACTGAGTGTGAAAATTCTAGCTGAGATTCAAAATGAAAAAAGTGACAGATATATGCAAGGCCAGGTATGATACTTTCATACACTCAACCACACCTCCATTGAGGCTATTTGTGCAATAAGGTAGTACTACTCAAAGTACAGATATCATAATCTGGCCCATAGAAGGTTGGTCACCACAGACTTCATTCTTATATTTGCCTGTCCAGCATCATGTTGTCCCAGTTTTAGAATTAATTATCTCAATAGCATCTTAATGTTTTCAGTACCCAAGGAGAAGAGTTGTTGTTTCAGGGTGGTTGTTTTTTTTGTTTGTTTGTTTTTTAAGAAAAAGTTACAGAAAAGGTCTCCAATTTTCTCAGTGAGCATCAACTCAAGTTGCAGTGGGGGAGGTCCAGGTTGGATATCAGGAAAAACTATTTCACTAGGAGGGTGGTGAAACACTGGAATGCGTTACCTAGGGAGGTGGTAGAGTCTCCTTCCTTGGAGGTTTTTAAGGCCCGGCTTGACAAAGCCCTGGCTGGGATGATTTAGCTGGGAATTGGTCCTGCTTTGAGCAGGGGGTTGGACTAGATGACCTCTTGAGGTCCCTTCCAACTCTGATATTCTATGATTCTATGATTCTAACTAAATAGAGTGTCCCCATTAATATCACTACTACCTGATTGGGTCTGTTTATGGTAACAGGCACACTTGGCAAGTTAGAGTTTGTAAAATCTCTCTTCTGAAGAGGCAATATTTCAAAAACAGATTCAACGCTCTAAATAGGTTGAAATTTTCCATTGCTAAACATTTTACAAACATCACAGCACTTTTCAATGTTGGCAGTAAGAATTCCACACACTTCACTACTATTTTGTCCATCTCTAGTGACACCATTGGCCTGCATAACTCTCTCCACTTGTTTCTTCAAGAGGCAGACTTGCCTTTGTACCTGACCTTTTCACACTTAAAACAATCTTCTCCTTCCCCTCCTGGTCCATCCTTCCACTTTCCTCTGTTTCTGAGGAGACCAACCCCTCCCAGGAACAAGCTGCCACCCACCCCCCCAAACAGAAACCCAGGGCATACCTCATCTGCTGATGGCGGTGGGCCCCTACCACAACTGCTGATTCTGCTGGGTCACCCACAACACCACCTGATGATCCTGTAGCAGTTGCAAGAGAAAAATGTGGGTCTCCTGTTGTCACAAGTGGTGCAGTGTCTCCTTCATCTAGCTCTCTGCCATTGAACCACTGCCACTTCCCTCCCTGATAGGAAGGGGTTAAGAGAGCCAGCAGTAACACAGTTGACTGCCTCCCATCCACCCCCTTGTAGCCAGAGTGCCTCTGCAGTGCCATGCCTCTATTTCCCCCCCCTTCTTCAGGGTACCTTAAATGCTCAACAGTCCAAAGGAAATTAAAACATTCCCCATCTAGGGTCCAATTTATCCTGTCATTAAGTACACACTGGTCCACCAGGGCCCAACCCCAGTTCAGTATCACTCCCCATTTAGTTGAGAGTTTTCCAGCCTTTCTTTCTCAGCACTGGGTTACAGTTCAGTGTCTCTTCCTGAGCCAAACTTCTCTCTGCAGTAATGTCTCCAAGCCAGCTGCAGCGCCTCAGGCTGCTGTTTCCTGAACAGTATCACAGCCTCCTCCTGCCCCAACTACACCCACCTGCTGCTCTTTTATAGGGAATTACCTAATGCTACTCAGGTAGAGCTCATCCTGAAATCAGGGGTAGCTTAGCCCCAGGCTCTCCAGCTCATGAAGCAAGACACCCTGTTACACAGCCCACATCCATGTGCAGACATCCCATTGACATAAGTGGAAAGTTGATACCAGATTAGATTCGGGAATAGCCTTACATGAGTGAATAAATGACACATTGTAACTGCACTATAAATACATTATGAATAAATGTGAGTTTGGTTTGGAAGCTACTATTCAGCTAAATTATGGGGTTTTGATCCTGACCTAAACTGATCCCATGTGTTCCTGGAGTTCCCCAATATTAGACTGCTTAATAAATCAGCTATAGCTTTTGCCTTTTATTACTAAAGAATGAACAGAGCAAACTGGAAGTTATATGACATTGGCATCTGTTCATCACATAATCCTAAACTATTTGATATCTTTTTAATTTAAAAGGTTTAAAATGAAGTTAAAGCTAGGTTTAGAAGAACAAAACCGGGATAAATCTCTGTGTCTGTAATGAATCTAATTGACTAATTGCATCTGTTTGCAGTTTGCATGAACTATTCAAAGGCTCCAAAAAATGTTCAGGTTTCAAAGCAACCAGTGTTTCTGCAAAGAAGAATGCTAGTATCTATTTTATAGTTATAATTGTTAAGGGCCCAATTAATAAATCCTCATTGTCTTCTTTATTTAAGATTTATGCTCACCAAGCCTTTTTGTATTATCTGCTGCATGCAGAAATCATATTCACATTAGTATTCCTTTAAGAGATGTGTGGATTATATTCCTCCCCTATTGTTTTCAACCCATCTATGAACCTACTGTATTGTAAATCCATGTTCTTGAAAATGTCACCTCAGCTTGACACATTTTCAGCAATTATTTTTTCAAAATTAATACAAATCAGTATTTCCCCAGTTAAAGAGTGAGGCTACAGAAGGCTTCTTGTATTCTAGGACTAAGATCCAATCTAGAGTTGATAAAGAAAATACTGGCACCTTTTCTAATGCATTATGAACAATAGGAAATACACACACACACACACACACACATACACACGACTTCTTGTGCTAATAATTCAAAAGGTTTTAAAATTGCAACTTGTGCTCCTGGCTCATGTAGCCTCCATTATTTTTTTTAAAATGTTCAATGTCTCTCCTTTCCCCCCTCCCCTTTCCTGCTACTTCCCTCCCAGTTTCTCCCTGGTAGTTCTTTCTTTTAAGCAACTTTGTGTAGGCTAACCCCAGCTATCCTCTTTCTTTTTTGCTCTTCGCTCCTTGAACGTCATTTCATTCTGTCTTTTTTTACCATGGTCTTTAGTTAATTTTTTTATATTCTTCATCACCTTTGATGCTTACTCTGCTTCTTATTTCCTTGTTTTCTCTGATTTTGTAGTATTTCTGAATTGCTCAGATGTACATTTTAACTATTTGCTTTCCTTTTGGGGGCATCTGTCTTGCACTGTCATATGAGTGGGCAACTCCCTGCACACATCTGAAGCCCCACTGATTTCCATGGGACAGGAAATCTGTAGGCAGTCCTATTTAGTTAGTTATCTGGTAATTGTTTGTGTGGGTTTATTTATTTTGCTAGTTTACTATTAAAGAGCCAGCCAATGACCTGGGCACGTATACTCAAACCAACCCAATCGATTACTCATATCAAATCAAATAAACCTTCAGCAACAAATATAATAAAAGTTAATTAACCATCCCACATAATCCCCACACCATTGCTGGCCAGCCCTACCTAGCAACAAAGGAGAAAAGATGGACCATGGAGAATGCTCTGAAAGCTAACAAGCTTGAGTTGTTAACAGTCCAAGGGGAGAAGCAAGTTCCAAAGGCCCAGGGTCCCAACAGAAAACACCCAACCAGCTGTCCCCATGCTGGTCAGTGGAGGTGGGTCCCCCTGCATAGATCAGACTGCAAGATCAGGGTTTTTCAACCTTTACACCAATTTGTAACCATCTGGAGGATCATATTCACGGTGTGAGGCACATTATAAAGAAAGTAGGCCCATCATTTGGTCTCCCCTGTATTCCCTTCCTTTCAATAAAAAGCAGTGGAACACAGAAATATTGTAACTAACTCCCACCACAGGGAGTCACTGTGAGTACTGTGGTACACCAGTCCTCTTGATGTCTAATAGCATATTGGGTGTACCACATGCCCAAAGGCAAGTGCTGTAGGCTCCCCAAATGGTAGGGCCTTTGGGCAGTTGGGAGATTGGGCAGTTGCCATTGGTGGATCCACATAAACACTTAAAGTCAGATGAATAACAAAGGGTTGCTTTACTAGGGCTGCCATAAATAAACAATACAATTACCCTAGGCAAGATTGCTTTAAGTTGCAAAAAAACTCAACACACACACACACACAAAAAACAGGTCACAGGCCATCACCCAATTCCATCCCTCATAGAGCTATGAAGATGGGAATTCTTCTCACTCTAGGCCACCCCTATATAAGGGCAACTATGCACTGGCCTGTAGATTCCAAAGCCTGAATCCTGTCCTTCAGCCTCATTCAGGCCCATCCACAAAGCCACCCCATTTGCACGCCCCTCCTGGCTATCCACCAGGAACAGCTGCCACCAGCCCCTTTGCCAGTGAGTAGCTTCTTGCTAGCCTGGTTCCCAGCCCTTCAATCCCAGCTCATAGCTGCTTGGGCTCTTCTCCACAGCCAGCAAGAAGGATTCTGCCTCCTGTTCCTGCTCCCTCCTGAACCAAGTCCCCATGACCTCAAACCATACTTCCCTTTCCTGGGCTGGAAGTTGCTCTGGGAGTTAACACCAATGCCCAATTAGGAACATCAGGTTTATTGCAATATTAAGGGCCAAGTCATGCACCACTGAATCAATGGCAAAACTCCAGCTGATTTCAATGGTGAGGGTAGAAGAGTAAACTAACAAGTCTGAGCTAAATAGTCCCTATCTGCAGAGAAAATTCATGACTGAATGCCCCTAGTAAGTTATCCTTCCAACATCTGAGAATCATCAAAACACCTTGAAAAATGGCTCATCTTCTGGTACTTTCAAGCTGATGTAACACAGTACTAAATAAGATGGTGCAGAGTACAGTTGTGTAGCACCGATTAAACAGAGTACAGTTTGGTAGCTCAGTCAAATTGTCTACAACTCAGACTATCAATATTACATAGTGTCTCTAACACCATAGGTGTGCTTGGTGTTTTGCAGATAAATGAACAATGACAGCTACTCAAGGAAGGAACCTAACATTATGTATACACTTATTGTACCTCATAATTTATGCTGTCTTGGCTCTGCTAGGTTTCCTTACCTTGTGTTTCTAGCAACTCTTTTTAACTGCTTATGGGAGGGAAACGTGTACTATCAACAATCCTGTTTATCTTTAAAAAAAAAAAAAAGATAATCACTAGGATCCGAATCCTCCCATGACCTCCACAGAGATTCAGATGTCTGCCTGCTCAGTGCTCATTGCAAGACTGGTGTAGAACTTAAAAAATTACACACACAATGGCAAGGTTTGTCAATAAAGAAAGAGGGGGTGGGAATGGGGGCTGCGGAAAACAGATTACATCAGTGACAGTTCTGAGACTGATGTGTGATGGATGCATTTTGCTAGTGCCTGGGTTTTAAATACATTAAAAGTTTTGATACCCTGTCCAGAATGTGGGCTGGAGTAGATCATAGAAATCACAGAAATATAGGGCTGGAAGGGACTTTGAGAAGTAACCAGGTCCAGCCTCTGTGCTGAGGCAGGACCCAGTAAACCTAGACCATTCCTGACAGGTGTTTATCCAACCCCTTTTCAAAAACCTCCAGTGATGTAGATTCCTCAACCTCCCTTGGGAGCCTATTCCAGAGGTAAACTACTCATACAGTTAGAAAGTTTTTCCTATTATCTAACCTAAATCTCCCTTGCTGCAAATTAAGTCACTTACTTCTTATCCTACCATCAGTAGACATGAAGAACAATTGATCAAGCCCCTCTTTATAACAGCCTTTACCATATTTGAAGAGTAAACATGCCCAGTTTTTTTTTAAACTTTACTCATAGATCAGGTTTTCTAAACCTTTTATTTTTGTTGCTTTCTGATGGACTCTCTCCAATTTATCAGTATCTTTCCTAAAATATGGCACCCAGAATTGGACACAGTATTCCAGCTGAGACCTCACTAGTGCCAAATAGAGCAGAACAATTACCTCCCATGTCTTGCATCCAACACTCCTGTTAATACACCGCAGAATGATATTAGCCTTTTTTGCAACTCCATCACAATGTTGACTCACATCCAATTTGTGAGCCACTAGACCTGCCAGCAGTTCTACCTTCTAGCCAGCTATTCCTCATTTTGTAGCTTTGCATCTGATTTTTCCAAGTACTTTGCACTTGTCTTTACTGAATTTCGTCTTGTTCATTTCAGATCAATTCTCCAATCTGTCAAGGTCCTTTTCTAATTCTAATTCTAATCCTGTCTGCCAAAGTGCTTGCAACTCCTTCCAGTTTGGTGTCATCCACAGATCCATACTGGCTATTCCTTATAACCCTATTATCCTTTAGATGCTTACAAATTTGTTCCAGTACCTTCAGGTATCGAAGTTAGGTTGACTAGACTATAATTCCCTGGGTCCTCTTAGTTTTCCTTTATAAAAAGTTCAACAATGGAAAGAAGTGAATTCTGAGGAGGGTTTTGATGCAGAAGAGTGATGTGCATGGTACATATGGTCAGAGCTCAGGAACTAACAAGAGAAAAGACACGGATCTGCTTGAGGGAGGAAGAGACCAAGAGAGCGACAAGGACCACTGAGCTAGCAGAGAGCTGTATGAGGACAATTTCCTGAGAACAATGTATCTGAATTCTTCTCACATATTTGCATATTATAAATTTTAAAGGGGTTCTGTCTGTCACACCCATGGTAATAGAAACAAGATTTCCTCTCACTCATGTGTTCCCTGTTGCTTCTCTACTTTATGAGAATTGCTCTAACTCTGGAAACAAACAAAAAATGGTTTGTTCAGAAAAACTGTGAAGAGAATGGGTTTTGTAAGGGTGAGTCATCAGCCAACTCAATCATACTTTGTATTTGGCACTAAAAACAAGAGCCTTCATCAGACTTGAAAAGACTTTGTGGTGTGTCACGGACAAGTACTTGTCATTGAAAAGACACGCAATTTTCCTTGACTAGGAATATACAAAGGGAAAAAAAGTGAGGAAGAAAACTATCCCAGCTCCTAGGGCCTCTTCAGATCCAAGAACCCAATGTCCTAAAGTTTCCTTTATGCCCGACAAAGACACTATTTGATTCATGCCCTCATCTCTTCTATTTCTCTTTCCTCCACACTCTTGCATAATTCTCAACTTTAATATCACATTCCAGACAACACCTAGTTCATTCACTATTTGCATTCATTTTTGAAAGAAGGCATGAAAAATACTGGAATAATCGAGCGGATGATTTTCAGCGCTCTTTAGCGGAATGATCCTTAAATTACCAGGAATAGCTGCAGACACTGCAGAATCTAATGTGTGTCAACACTATTAAGTACATCCTGCTTTCAAATAAAAATTCTTAGCCTCCTGGCACAGTTAATTTTGAAATTCTGACTTCAGTTAGGTCCAATGAGTTATTTGGAAATCCAGCTGGGGAGTGGTGGCGGAAAAACCACGTGAGAATGGCTTGATACCATCCCTAAATTATCAGGGCTGTTTTACAGTTTATTTAAAGATTGAAGTGTTCCTCATGGAAAAGAAGAATCAGGAGTTGGTTGTAATTAATAAAGAGGTTTCTGTTTGCTGACTGCAAAGAAGCCCCTGAGGTTCTCCCTGCCACTCTAGCACCAAAAAAAATTAAACACAGCTTGTGATGCCAAGTGCTACCACACAGTCTCTCACTAAGATCCAGCCATAACTAGCAGTCATGTAATGGGTGGTTGATTACACTTCATGGATCAGAAGACCTATAATATCTCCTTAGATGAAGAGTAGGACTACACTGCTTCTCCATGTGCAGGGGAAAAATAAGCTGGCTTTTATATTAAAGACACATTGAACTTTAAATGGTCTCTACCATTTTAAAAGATCCATTTTAAACACTCTGAATATCAAATTGACTCCCTTCTAATATCTTCAATAACAAGGTATGTCTCAAAGTTTAGTGGCAGGAACCCTTATGATTTGATGAGAATTTCTTTTCCATAAGATGTGCGCCTGAAGGCAGTATTTTTACTACTATGAGCAGAGAATTTGAATTTAATATAGTTCCTGGCATAAAGCTTAAGGATAGCTTTAGAAAGAGATTTTCAGACTTACTCTAGCCCTTCTTTCCACCCCTTCTCATCCCCACAGTCTTCAGTAAAGCTTTTGTGTCCATTTTGCTCCAAGAAACCTCTTCCTAATCTCCATTTGAACATTACAGCAAAACAGCCATCTGATGTGCAAAAGGCAGTTTGGCCCCTGATGATTATAAAGAAACAAATCACAAAGTAACAGAGTTAAATCCTCTGTGTATTTAAGCAATAATGCAGCTGTTCCTGTTGTTCTTCGGTGGAACTTTTGAGCTTGGGTCAGCATGTCATTAATAAGTAACAGAGGGTCCTGTGGCACCTTTAAGACTAACACGGCTACCCCTCTGATACATGTCATTAATGGTGGCCATTAAAGTCAGGACAAGCTATGTTTATTTATAAAAGGTCCATAAATGATACTTTGGCTGTTCTTGCCATTGCTGCAAAACAACAGCATGAGCATGCACAAGAAAAACAATGCCCAGATGAAAAAGGAGTTTAATGCTTCACCAAGTAGAAAGGAGAAGACCCTTTAAGGATCTTTATTCCTGACATTAACCTGGTATAACACACTCACTCTTCATCAAGAGCTTCAGTATATTCATTACATGCATCGTGAAGTGTGATGCTGGTATTGGTTAGAATTGATTTACCCCTGAAAGCTGAGCTCCATTTCCAGTATCTGGTTTTCTGTGATGACCTGTTTCCCCGACCCTGTCCCCCCTTTTCAACCCACTTTGTTGATTGAGTTGAGCAAAGCACAAGAAGGACAAATGATTAGTTTTCAGTCTCACACAGTGACTGTGGATGATAGTGGTCACCAATAAAGAGTCAGCATTTTTCAACTGTCACAACATGCTGATATCTGCATGCAGGTTCCTGTTCAACAACGATAGAAAATCTAACTATAATGGGAGTTCTGTGTGGGTAAGGACTGCAAGATTTGCCTTTAATTTTGCTTGCCTGACCTAAATTGAGTGCAATCAAATGGTACGGTTGCTATCCATCTCAGTTATAATGGAGGTATACTTGCTGGCAGGACTTTAAATTGTCCTGAAATATTTGAGGGCTATGAAGATATCATCAGATCATGAGACTCCATCATATGTGATGATATCATGGTGCAAAGTAGTGATGGTTGTTTTGCAATATCATGAAGCAACACATTGCCTTGTGGACAAAGTATAAGAGTCACAATCCTGCGTGTTTGGCTCTTATAGTTTTGTCAGTTCACCTCAGTCTATAAGTACAAGGCCCTTAGTATTCCATTGCTACACTTCTATTAAGCCTAGTTATGGTAGTAACATCAGAACAGATGGGCCTTCTCTGACTTGGCCTAGTTCAGGGATTTCCAATCTTCTCTTCACCCTTTTTTACCATCTGAAAGAACAGAGGTTCAGCCTCAGATACGAAGAAAATAAATAACTACATGAAGGATGAAATGTATGTCTTCCTAGAAATGACTAAAATTTTAACCTGGAGCAATCAAGGGCATATGAAATTACATTATGATTTCATCTCTCGTAATAAGGCTATATGTCGTTACCAAAATTTTGTCCATTTGCACCACTGAAATCCTACTGCATCTGCCCCAAATATTTATTTCCCTATTGAAAGAATCATGGTCTAGCATTCAGTCTCAAGGGACCTGAACTGTAGGATCAATAGGTTTTGAAGAAGAAGGGGGAGAGGGAAGAGAGACGGCAAGTGTTGTAAGAGTATCTGTTTTATAACAGTCATGGCTGTCACAATAAACATGATTAATTTGCTCTTTGTCACCAAGAAGCCTTTTAATTCTTAGATAGTGGCAAAGATGAATTGTGAGCAGGCTTCATCCTTCTATAAAGCTTTGAATTTAAGGAATGCAAATCTCATGGTGAAAGAAGGTTGGCTGAATTATGTGCGAGTTGCAATTTGACCGATATTGCTTTTCATAATAACCACTCTTAAAGTGTCAGTCATATTTCTCCCTTTGCATTAGAGTTATATTTCTTTCAATGGATAAAGGAAAAACTAGGCCTGCTCTTTTCCTTTCTCAAATGTACTTTAGTGAGTTATCATTGAATAATTAGCATAAATCATTTTCCTTTTGCTGTAATTTATACAAAATATATATTTTAGTAATAATTTGTCTTAAATCTGTTCTCATTCTGTCACCAACATTCTGGTTTCCATAAATCATTTGGATCTTATTTTTATTTTTAATTGTATCTTGCAAATCAGATAGATATGCTGTTACAAAATGGATTCTGTAAAAAATAAATGTAATTTATTTATTATCCTTCACTGGTTTCCTTTTCTTTTTATCTAGTGTTCTTATTTCCTACTGAAATCGGCACTGATTCAACCTTGTGATACTGTCATTTATTATTTGTTGAGCAATGGGCCTTATTCATCTGGAATTCCTTGTCTGCAAAGACATTTTTGCCCAAGCGTAATTTATTATGACAAATTGACTTGCACACCCAGTTTTGTACCTCTGCCCAGATTTTATGAGAGACAGATCTAGTTATGCAAAGCTGCAGGTCTATATTTACTTTTTTTGAATATCTGTCCTGCACCAACTATAAACTTTGCATTGGCACATGAAAATCGACTTGCAACCCTTGCTCGCTTATACAGATGCTCAATAGGCATGCATATTTGAAGCTTAGCCTACAGTGCCTACCTATACGTCTCTGTAAAGCATTTTGTAATAGCAGTTTGTGACTTAAAGATGCTTTGTAATATATATATTTACACTGGTTGCCCTTAACAATTTGCCAAATTGATAGTCATCAAAATGACTGTTTTAAAGGATTTGTGAATGGAATGGTTATTTATCTAAAACTACAAAAATCAATTGTTGCATCTATTGGGGAGGGGTGGGTGACATTTTGGAATTTGGCCAAACAACCTAAGAGCAGGAAAAAAGATATCTCTGAAATTTACCATAGTGAGCAAAGATTGCTTCTGTTTAATGTAATTGAAGACCATGATACAATAACTGCAGTGTATCTACTTAAATGTTTCAATTGGATGCACTAATGTAAAGTGTTAAATACAACTAGCTGCTGCTTGGCATTTCCGATTTAATATTAGGATTGTCATTTAGAAGCCATAGTGGGGCTATTCCTTTAATTGTCAGTGAATTAAATTAAATAATAGGATACATGACTTGGTTTTACTTGATATAACCTTGATTTTAACTGGTTGTAAAGGCTCAAGAGATATCAAGAGCATATCTAAATTCAATGCCAGAGCCAAATACTTAGTCCTCAACCTATTCACCCAATTCCTGGTCTCATATGATTAATGCATTAGTAATATTGTTTTGTATGGGAAGATCAAGTAGACTTGTCAGAGTCCAAGGAATTTAACCTGAAGTAAAGCACGATAAATAATTCAGCTGATTGCTGGGAACAAGAACTTCAAAACAACATGATGTTATTAACTGATTTCTGGTAGTTCAAAAAAGAACTAGATACATTCATGGAGGATAGGTCCATCAATAGCTATTTGCCAGGATGGACAGGGATGGTGTCCCTAGCCTCTGTTTGCCAGAAGCTGGGAATGGGCGATAGGGGATGGATCACTTAATGATGACCCATTCTACATATTCATTTCCTCTGGGGCACCTGGCATTGGCCGCCTTCGGAATACAAGATACTGGGCTAGATGGACCTTTGATCTATCCCAGTATGGCTGTTCTTATGTACTTAGGTTCTTACTGTTAGTCTTGGCTGCCAATCAACACAGTTTGTTTATGATTATTTCGATTGTATTGTCTTCAAATAATTTTTAATTATCTGAATTGAAAGAAAATGTTTCTTCTTAAAATCTCCTTGTATTAAAGACAGTCATAATTCTTTTTACAAGAACTTGCCAAAAAAGATGATCAAAATGTTGGTTACACTCCTAGCTAAATTAATGAGAAAACCCTAAGCTAAAGCAGCTGGATGAGAGTCGAGCAATTGGTTCAAACATTAGGGACCAATTCATTCCCACCATCAGATTCTGAGCTGCAGAATCACAATTGCAGGCACCCAGCAGTGGAAGGCTGTATGGTGTTGGGAGTGTAGCAATGTAAGTTGCCTGCCATTCCCATTCCATTGGGGTAGAGTCCAGAAACTGCACACAGTGATAGTCAGGGAGACAGCAGGGCTAGAGTGCCCAGGAAACGTGCTCCACTTCCAGGATTTTTCCCACCAGGGGGCTGCTACCTCTTGGCGAAACCCTGAGCAAGGGTGGTAGTAGTACCACTGTTTTTTCTCCCAAGGAGATGAGTTCCTTTGGGCATGCAGATGTCCTCTCAAGTGCAAGACTGAAACTCCTGCACCCGTTGGAGGTAAATCAAGCCCATTCAGTGTTTAGAAGAATGAGACTGAATCATTAAAGGGATAATTATAGGATATTTTTAGCTTTTGGAATGTTAATGTGACAATGATATTCCCAGGTTATTTACCTGCCTTGTCATTCACACCAAATCAAAACAGTTGAGTCTGCCTCTGCATTACAAATGGAAAGTAGATAAACAACAAAATAGCATCTCTGCATTTTGTGAGGAATGATTAGCATCTCTGCATTTGGTGGGGTATGGCTCATACGTCCATTACGTCTTTTCAGCTTATTTCTAGGGACAATTGATATTATCAGATATTGAGAGAAAAATCAAATTTGCTATTGACAGAAAAAAATCAAATTGTTCTTTTATTTACACAATGGATGCTAAACTCTTAGTCTAATGGTTGAAAATTATTTTAATGCTGGGCAAAGGGGTTATAGGTGCATTTTTTGTAAGTGACCCCAGTACTTTAAGTAAGAGGTGTGGATGAACAGCCTTAAAGACTAATTTTCTCTGTTTAGCCACAGGACGCACACCGGCATTCCAACTTCGTTGCAAGATTCCAACTTTCAAATATGCTTTAACCACACCTTGGAGGAACCATATCTAACCAGTAAAATATTAATTCAGTCCCATGCCCATTCAGTCACTGGCCTCTCGGATGACACTGGCACCACTGATGGCAGTTATTGAGAGGTTTTCTATTATAAGAACACCTATTTCCTAAAAGCCACATTGGAATCACCAGTTCCATTCACATAACCCACCAATATGAAAGTTTAAACTCCTTGCTGTAATGTATTTTTGAGTCATTCATATACATATTATCCCAATGCTCCTGGAACTACAGTGGAACCAGTAGCTACATACTATATACTATGCAGCTGGGTTCAAAATAAAGACAACTTGCTGACTTTTTACCATCCATAAAAACTGCGGTACAACTAACAGAGATAGATTGAGATTAAAGTACCCAGTAGCCCGATATGACACATATTTGAGACACAAACAGCGTGAGAATAGCAGCTTTCAACATCTCATCGTCATAAACTGGGAGACTGTCTCCACAGCATTAGGTGATCACATACCATGATGATGAAGACAGTAAATCAAAACTGATAAATTAGATTGACAGAATAATGAATCAGAATTCTCTAGCATTGGGCTTTATCCTAGAAACCTTTACTCACATGTATAGTCCTATTGATTTAGGGCTTGAGCCAACTCCTCTGAAATTAATGGGAGATATTCCATTGACTTTCAATAACCTTTGGATGAGGCTATTAATCAAATAGGACTATTTATGAGAATAAAGATTTACAGAATTAGGTCCTGTACCTTGAATGTGTCCAACTGATTAGCGGTTTAGAGATCTGAAACCAGTGTGATATATTACCATATAGTAATATATGATACTATAGCAGGGCACAACATTGTGAGCTAATGATAGAATTTCAGTTTTCCGTCTGTGTTGTTGGTTTTTTTTTACAGCATTAGTATGAAAATTGTTCATAACACCAGCAAACAGTTGGCTGCAGCTCAAATCAAGACACAAAGAAAGTTTTGCTTAATGACTAACACAGAGAGCAGGTTGCAAATTTAGGCTAGTTTGATTTCATGATGCATTCCAGTCAGTAACATAAAACACAGGAAATCTCTTACATGTGCTGCCTTTGGGGAACAAGGGAAGATATGGAAGTCAAGCATGGTTTTACTACATTTGCAGATAAATCTTTACCATAGTGCTATTTTCTTCAGCAGTGTGGTATTGATTGCAAAGCAGTGGAAAGATCAAACAGCTCTGCAACCATCTGATCAACATTGGTCACTGCCTTACAAGAACAGTGAACTCATCAGTGCAACTGTGCATTACTGTACATCACCCAACAGACACAAAGGGAAATCATGATTGACCTTGAACACTCTACCAATAGTACATGGCCAACATCATTAACTGTGTCAATCCTTTATCTCCACATGAGATCTGACAAGCTAGGAGAGACAAGGTTGACTCTGGAATAGAGGTTTTAACTTCTTGAGTTGGAAGTGCATCTGAATTATTATACAATAACATTTGCTATAAAGTAAGAAAGGATTGATATTGTTAAGACTGACAGAAGCAGTCAACAAGAGTAAATACATACAGATAGGTGGGCCTCATGCATTTCTTCCATCTCAGAATATAATTCAGAAACTAATAAGTCACTAGTAAGGATGATGATCTAAGCTTTATGAATACAATTACAGAATGTGCCTCCTTACACATCCTGAAAAGGCATGAAAAGGGCAACAGCTCAGTCATTATCCAATCACATCGGGTACCTTTATCCTGATTCTCCAGCTATTATTACTACAATTTACTTTTTAGTGTGCCAAGTGAATACTAGGCACTTTACAGACAGGTTTCAGAATAAAGTCCCTGCCCCAAACAGCGGCCGCTTTAAAAACAAATGAATGAATGGGAGTGACGCAGTTAAGCATTGGAATGAACATCTTGCTAATTCAACTATTTTTCATTCTTAAATTTTATTTTTTTGTCTTTATGACTTTCAGTCATTAACAGTTAGCCCTTTTCTGCCGTCAGGATTAAGGTTGATAGGCCTCCTAGAAAATGGATGAAAAGAAAAGGACGGATATATGGCAGATTGGGTCACACAGGAGAAGGTGCACGTGAGTAGTTCAATTGGTTTCAGTGGGACTATTCATGTGCTTAAAATTAAGCATGTGCTTAAGTACTTTGCTGGACCAGGACCAGTCTATATAAAATACAGCCATAATTCTGTCCATGGTGCTGCTGAAAAATACCAGCGAAACTTCTCAGCTGCAATATTTTAAATCATTTGAAGCCTCTAAAAAAAAATCATGCTACTTGCAAAAAGGTCAGAGTTTAAGTTCTGTTTGGATAAGCACTCGCAATTTGGTTGCAGTTATTTGAATTTAATAAGAATTAATATAACCTATTGTGTTTGCAAAATGTAGGAGTCTTATCCAAAGTCCATTGAAACCAATGGGAATTTTTGCTATTAATTTCAAAGTGCTTTTGATCAGCCCCCAAAAAGAAAAGAAAGCTATAGGTTGACATTTCTAGGATTTGGGGTTATAGTCTCTGCTGGGAATGCAGAGATACATGAAAAAAAAATTCAGAATGCACACAAAATTCTATCGATTACATTCTGGAGCAGAGGTGCGGGGCAATGGGAAAATATTTTTTTCTGAAGTAGTTCACCTATAACTACAAAAAACCCTTTCTTTCAAAATGTATATTCCTTTATTGTTTCCTCCTATGGTTTCTTTTCTTAAGTATTTTTGGATGTGACACTAATAATATACAGTATAGAAATATAAGCATCAGAGTCACCACAGAGCCCGTGGTAGCAGATGTTCCCTGATGGAAGAAAGGCCACTCAGAGTGGCAGCCATCCAGTGTCTGCAGCTTGACCTCACTGGGACACCCTGCCTAAAATGTGGTTGCAGCTAGCTGTGCAGGGGGCATGCCTGGGCCAACCGGTGGTATTGTGATTCTAAGCTTGGTTCTACAAAACTCTCATTGACTTCAATATTGTGGGATTAGGGCCTCAGTGAATTCCTATTAAAGCCAACACCAACAGTATTCCCGTGGAATCTCCAGCAAAAAGACCTAAATTTTCAAAAGCCCAAATATTAGCCCTGGAGCAGCGCAAATTAGGTCTATTTTTCAGATTGAAATATTTCAGTCCACAATTTAACTGAAGAATGATTCACATGAATAATGATACTCATGTATACCAAAGAAGCAGTTAGTTTCATTGTTTGATAGGTGTAATATGTTGTAAGCCTAATATCCAGATAACATACATGTCACTATTTGGTCACATTTTCAGCCAGGGTGCTGGAATATTTTTTCTACAGGGTGCTGAGAGCCATTGAACCACCTTCTATATAATGGATCCACTTCAAACCAGAGAGTGTGGCAGCACCCTCCCCCCCCCACACACACACACAGTTCCAGCTTGTGATTTCAGCTTGTAAGCAGCCCATCCGCTAATCATCCCCAAAAGCTGTGAAACCAGGCATCAGTAATAGCTGTATTTTATATTCAGACTGAAAAAAAAAAAGGCTTCAATTTGAAGTCTTCGGAGGTAATTGGGTATTGTGGACAAGTTTCTCAAAGTTGTTGCCTAAGCAGTGCATGGAGAAATATTCATTAACACATTTTGTGAATGCTAAGCATTCATTCGTTTGGCAAAACATGCGAACCCTACAGTAAAAGTGGAATTCAGACAGTAAGTTTTGAAAATCTAGTCCCATGTATACTAGCTGCAGTTGTTTTGTATAGTTTTAAAGAGCTGAGTCAAATCACTACAACTGGAATTGGTTGTGTTATTTTAACTCTTCTTTACAAGAAAATAAGGAAAATTCTTCAGATGAATAATGAAAAAGTCTATTTTTGTGTTTTGTTTATATTTTCATCTATAGGGTTCATACAACATTTTCTGGGACTATTGTGAAGTGAATAAACCTTTTATTTTTTTAATAGCAGTGCACTGAATAATGATTTTTCCCCTCCACTCAGCTGAAAAAAGGTGGAACTTCGTTTTGTCTGCTTCAGTTTAATAGAAGAATTCCCTATTTTAAAATGTATTTTGCTTAAAAAGTTGCATTATTGTGTCTTTGGGAACATCTGGGGATGATATTAAATGGATGTTTTGATGAATGAGGTAGTTAACATGATTGAAGAGACAGTGATCAATACTGGTCTTTAATGCTTTTAAAATGACCTTGACCTTAACAGAATATTTCTTGTTAAACCTATAAATTAGGAGTTGGACTTCATTTTTTGTCAATGAAAAAATATAAGTAGGTCTGAAATTTGCTTTAATAGCCCTTCATATTTATTGTGCAAAGAGTGTACGACAGCTGTGATGCTTGCTCTGGTCAGTCAGCATTTCTATTATAAACACTTATTTTCAGAGCTTTATAGCTGACCCATAAAAATACACTCAGGTGAGAATTGGCATCACTGGAGCACTTTGTGTTTCAAACATGCTATAAAATAACTAACTGTATTTCACTTATATAAAATTATATATGTGTGTATACTTCAGATGTTTTTGAAGTGAATTAAGGACTGTAATAAAAACACCATTGGCCTCATCCTCATTTACACTAAAGATAATTCACACCATTTTGGTGGAGCAAAAAGGCCTTCAAGTGGGATTAAATTATATTTATACCCAATTTAAGGCTCCTTTACATAATTAGAGCAGTATAAAGGGGAATCAGGAACACAGGAATTGTCATACTAGGTTAGAGCTGAGCTACATCTAGTCCAGTGTCCTGTCTCTGACAGTGGCCAGAGCCAGACGCTTCAGAGGAACTTGTTTGAACGCTGCAGTACATAGATGTGGGAGAATGAGTCCCCCATATTAGATCTCATCCTGATCTCTAATAGTTAGATTGGCTTAAGCCCTGAAGCCTGAGGTTTTATATTCCTTTCAACATTTGTTATCCTTAACAATAACTCTGGATATTCATGATAACCATATAAATATCCAATCCTGCTAAATATGAATCCTGCTAAATTCTTGGCTTCAACAACAACTTCTGGCACTGAGTTCCACAATCTAATAATTGCATGAAATAGTGTTTCTTTTTATTAGTTTTGAATTTGCCACTTTTAAAATTTAATTGAATTCATTTCTTCTTGTGTTAGGATACAGGGAGAACATAGGTTCCTGCTCTACACCATCATTATTTTATATACTTTTATCACATGTCCCTTCTGATTTAGCTCCTTTCTCAAGGCTTGTCTACACAAACACTTAGTTGGCTGCAACCTAAAGTGTAAGTCTACCCCCACAGTGGTCTGTCACACATTCACTGCCTGTCTGGACCCTGGAGCTGCACACTTAAAGTTTTGTAGTGCACTTTGATCTACTCCCATTTCAAAGCAGGGTAGATCAAAGTGCACTTCAGAACTTAAAGCGTGCAGCACTAGAGCCCACATGGATGCTAGTGGCCAGTAGACTTACAACTAATCTTGCCGCAAACTAAATTTTCATTTAGACAATCACTAAAGGTTAAAAAAAAAAATCTCACTTTTTTCCATGCTCTCTGCACAGAGTTTTTCCAGGCTCTTGATCTTTCTCCTCACCCTTCTCTGATTTGCAATAGCCTTTCTGAGATGGGGTGAACAGTACTGCACAAACTACACCATTGATTTATATAAAGTCATAATAATATTTTTGGTATCCTTCACCATCCTGCTCCTTATGCATCCTAACAACTTGTTAGCTTTTTGACAACAGCCACACATTGAGAGGAGATTTCCCTTGAGCTGGCTACAATGAAATCCAGGTCCATTTTCAAATCTGATACAGTTAGAGTCATGTAAAAGTAATTTCAGTTTTTCCCTCCAATGTACATTATTTTGCATGTCTTGACATTGAACTGCATTTATCATTGTATTGCCCATTTACCTACCTTGTTTAAGTCTCTGAAGTTCCTCACAGTTCTCTCCAGTCCTGACTAATCTAAATAATGCTGTGGCATCTGCATATTTTGCTACCTTCCTACTCGCCCCCCCCCCATTCCAGTCCATTAATAAATATATTTAAACATGGGACCTAGTACAGAAGCCTGAACCACTCTTCTGTTCAGCTTTTGCCATAGTAATAATGGGCTCTTGGCAACTTCAGAAGTAGTGGAACTTTGTCTAGACAGCAGGGAGAAAAGAGGTAGTGGCTCCTTTGAATTCCCCAATTGCCTTGGGTCTCAAGGGAAGGGCAGAGAGTGGTGGTAAGGGGAGTCACTTTCTGAACCAAAGAGGCTGGCTCAGAAGGGGCAGACCAGCATTGCACTGGCAGAGGGAGGGGGAGGGTATTTCTACCTTGCTCCCATCAGCCATAAACCCCTTTCTCCACAAAAGCAGTACCAACCCATGGAACCAGAGTAGAGTTGGGTTTATCATATGCTGTAGGCATTGTTCTACTCACCTGATATCATTTAGGGTTGGGAAGGAAGTTTTCCCTTAACACCAGACTGGCCAGGGCAGAGTGGGTTTTTTCAGCTTCTTCACAGCAGCTCAGAGGACCAATGGGATAAATAATGAGATTATGTCAGACTATCACAACCAAGCAGATGGCAGATATCTAAAGCAAGAACTTGTTCCATGGGGGTTCTACCACTCTGGTAAACCAGAGGTGGAAGTGGACTTCCATAAGGAAGCTGGAAGCTCTCTCAAAAGGTGAGAACTATTAAGGAAAAATGTCTTGCATGGTTCAGTTTATTTCCAGATATTTCCCAGATGAGCTAGTAAAGATATGGCCTAGTTAAATCTCAAAGTATCTTGTCTTACCTCCCATACGGCTGTGACAATTGACCATTTCATCCTATTTTGCTTTCTTCTCCTAGCCAGTTTCTGATTCACAATACTTTGCTTTCCATCCTATGACTACCTAATTTCTTTAGCAGCCTCACGTGCTGGAAATCTAAATAATTTTATGATCAGGCCACATGTAACTTATCATAGCTGAATACAAAATCCTTTATTGAGAACTGTTTGCAAGAAAATCCTGGTTTTTAAGAGTGTGCACAACACCTAAACAAAATTAAATAGCAAATAAATCAAAGAAAGTCAGTGTTTGTACATATTTCATCAGCAGAATAGGCCAATTAGTTGATTAAATTGTTCATTATACATCTACTCAACTCCATTGATGATTACAGGGATGTAGGATTGGCTACTACCTGATGCTTTCAAAGAAAGTGACTTCTTTCCTTCTCAGTGCAATACCATTTATGAATGAAAAATTCCTTCATCATCCCTGCATTGATTGATTGATCACCTTGTGTCTGGACTCCTGAAGTTTGATTGTACATATGTATTGAGACACTGATAATTATTTCTAATACATGACAATTTTATCACTTTTGCAATGTTCCCTTAAAGCTCATGGTTAGCTGTCTCTTGCTATGCTCTTTTTTTGTCATGATTAAATAGCCAAAGCTAATGGTATGACAACAAACAAATACCCTAAAATCAATTTTATAATGTTCACCCCAAGATTTATAAACATCCTTATATTTAACAAAAGCATATGGAAATACAGCTGTAAAAGTGATGTGCACTTTATAAATATGGTAGTCTGGTAGGTCAAATAGATCAGTGGCCCTCAACCTTTCCAGCCTACTGTACCTCTTTCAGGAGTCTGATTTGTCTCGAGTACCCCCAAGTTTCACCTCACTTAAAAGCTACTTGCTTACAAAAATCAGACATAAAAATACAAAAGTGTCACTATTACTGAAAAATTGCTGACTTTCTCATTTTTACCATATAACTATAAAATAAGTGAATTGGAATATAAATATTGTACTTACATTTCGGTGTATAATATATAGAGCAGTATAAACAAATCGTTGTATGAAATTTTAGTTTGTACTGACTTGGCTACTGCCTTTTTTGTAGCTAGTTGAAAAACCAGGCAAATATCTAGATAAGTTGATGTACCCCCTGGAAGACCCATGTGTACCCCCAGGGGTACATGTACTCTTGGTTGAGAATCACTGAGCTAGATGACTCCTCTACTAAGCTAGTTCCAAAGTAAGAGATCCTTTGGTTCAAACTAACCCTAGTACTGTTAAACCGCTATGTCATTTAAAAATGCATAGTCCTTTAGACTGAGATTTGATTTCGAAAGGTGTCATCAGAAGGTGAAGTGGTAGTGCTCATATTTTAATTTGGGAGCTGTGGGATTGATTCTTGTTCTCAATAACCAGCACAGGGATGAATCCATATATCATAACTACAGGCTGCAAGTCTAAAAAGCAAGTAGTGAAACAAGGCTGGGCCTGGTATGTAACTAGGATAAGAGATTTCCAAGGCATAAAGAAATCTCTGCACATAGATATATATTTTGTGTATCTGATTGTGTTTGCTATTCAACTCTTAGGAAAAGCCTTCCTGCAATTCCAGTTTCAGTTTTTTAAATTAAAAAAAAATTGTAATTATTTTTCATTTTTAAAAAGTGGGAAAAGCCTATATGAATTCAATAAAACTCATCTGTTTTAAACAGTTAATAAATTTTCAGCTTAGTGGTCCCGATCCTCTGCTGATATAAATCAGTATGACTGAGCGAAATTTACACTATCTGAAGATCTAGCCTATGTGATGGGTAAATCTGGTGATAATTCAGTGACAGCTTTGTGATTATGAGCTCTTCAACTCAAATTGAAAATGCACCCCGACGTCTGTTTTTATTTGTGGGGACAAGTTTGCCTTGATTAAATTTACTTTAAAGAAGTTATAACAGTTCAGACAAACCCATTCACTTTTGCCATATTTGTTTTGTTTGTTACATAACATTCCCTTGGGACTGGAATTTTAAAAAATAATATGAAACAAATTGTATCCATTTCCTTTAGAGTTGAAAATCAAACCCACCATTTCTCTAACTAATCTCTGACAAATCTGTAATCCACTATGTTTAATTTAAAGCATCTTAAATAATAGCCACTACTGGAAAGTGGGTTTACCTAGGACTGCAGTCTATGTAAACCTTGTGGTTAAAGTCCTAATGGGTTTGCTCTTATATAAATTTGTTAGTGTAATGCCTTGTAGGGACATATGACCTTTTGCTTACAATATCTCAAGGAAATTGAATATGACAGAGAGGCAAGCAGAGTTTTGTCTGTTTAATATCTTATGGACTCATAAATCAAAACCCAAAACAAATTTTTTTCTGCTTTTCATTACTTTAATAAAAGTTTTACTCATATCCACCAATATTCTAAGTTTATCTAAACCAAAAAGCAGCAAGACCAATGGTTAAAGGAACGAGTTTAAATAGATAATATCCTGCAGGTATCATTTGCAGAATTAATTCTAAGTGGAATAATTACTATTTTCTTTAAGAGTTTAGATAAACAAAAAAATGACAGATAGCTTTAAAAAAAAAAAGTGTAAGGAGGAATCACTTCTTGCCGGTCTTCCAAAAAATAAAGAATAGTTAAGAAGACTGTAGGGAAGTATACCTTTAGATCTGAACCTCTGCATATTGAGCTATCATTCTAATCAGATGTTTCCTGTACAGTGTATTCCACGCAGCCTCAGCATTCTGCATAATCAAGACAGGGAGAGAGTAGCTAGTGAAGCTTGGAGGAACATTTAGTTAAGAAGAAAGATTTGCCTGCCTCAGAAGCAGTGATGAGCAAACTTCATGTCCACACACCCCTCTCCCCTTGGCTTCAATGAAAGCTGAGTATGCCTGGATTTTCCAAGTTCAGTTCGGCTCAGTGCCCAACGTATGAACATTTCTATGAAATAGATATACACGTACAAGAGCAAGATTTTGTGCAAGACCTGCTTCTTGTGTGCAGATACAATAGAAATACCTTGAGAACAATATCAGAGGGGGATACCTAGAATAACTGGAACCATAGACTGAATCAAGCATCCATTTCTCACTGCCATCAAAGAAGAAACCATGTGATAGCTCTCCTGTGAGAGTGTTCTAAGACAAATATCAATATGGATACAAAGGAAAATGTTTCATCACTGTTTGGATTCTAACAGGGAAGAATAACTGAACAAAAAGACAGAGATTCCTAGAGTTATTCTGGGTAGCCCTGAGAGACTGGCAGATTACTATCTCTCTGCTACCATTTGGAATTATAGACTGACTCACCTGTACGTACATTTTACCTCCTTCCCCAGCTGGGACTCCTCTTTAACTGGGCCTGGGCCACACTCCAGGTGCAACCAGATGCCTTAATTGATCATGCCAGCTCCACTTAACCCTTTTATTGTCTGCATGGTGTACATATCCCACCATAGGTGGTTTAATTCAATTCACTGAATTTATGCAGCTCTAATTTTGAATTAGCACCCGTACCTCAGAGGCAGGACATTAGATATACACACAAAGAGAAGCACAAACCCAGAATCAGGAGTCCATATTTTAGATAAATAATGTGTGACATAAGAACCAGAGTCTGTAATACTCCTAAAGCATTTAATAAACATTTAAACATACAAGGCAAGATTCTCATCTGGCATAAATTGGCACAGCTTAATCAAAGGCTTCATTGAGGCCAATTAAAGAAAATTGAGCGATGCAGATTTACACCAGCTGAGAATTTGGTCCACATGCTCTAACACAGGTTCTCAGATGAGCATGTTTAACATTGCTTTGACTTCTTGAAGTAGAAAGGAAAAGCCTAACAGTGTTTCTAAAAATAATTAAGCACTAAGTATTACGGAAGCAGAAAAACACCATTGATATGAAGAAAAACAAAGCACCTGAAATGGGGCTTTGAACACATCCCTGTTAGTTCACCTTAAGTTGATCAACAAGGAAAGAAATGACAATACTGTATTTCATCTTCCAGGTCAGTCAGGCATCAGATTTCTTCAAGTAATTCTGTGACCGTTGACAGAGGGTATTAAGTCTTTGGAGGACTTGAGAATTGATCTGAACACGTTAGAAGGTCCCAGAAGTGAGCCGCCAGTGGTTAATCCACTGAGTTACTTGACTTTCTTGCCCTGCTCTCTATACCTTTGTTTCCATATTTCATCTCCTTTGGACTATGTTTGTTTTATGCTCTTTGTAAGTGTGAAGAAAGTAAGTGTGGCATGTGGAAGTAACTGAAGCTGGTACTTCCCATATGCAAATTTCCTGCCAGTATATTTTTCTTCCTCACAGCACAATCCCTGACTTGTCTCTGTTCAGATTATATGACTTTATCTGCTACTAATCAGACAAATGTAGGAAGTTACATTTTTATTAATCTGAACATCTTTTCTCTAGGGATAAATAAATAGACCCTTGTTTTGGTTTTGCCCTGAAAGGAAACTGTGTGCTCGTATAAGACTACATAGAGCACCTTTAAAAGAGTATTGCAATTCTTCAATGACTGATTCTTATTTGAATGTATTACCTGTTATTTTGTTCAATACTTGAAAGAAAATGTTATATGAGGCCCAGCTAGAAATAATGCCATGTCTTCATTATTGGATGCTTTGCAGCACAAAAATCAAGTTATTACTTGGCAAAGACTTATTTAAAAACAAAAATGCTAATGGATAAACTTTAAAAATTCAAAGCAGGGAAACAGGATTTTTGGAAGGTCTAAATCTAGTTTGGAACTTTCCAGCTTAGCTCCATTTCTATAACTGATATAAGTGTAAGAGCCACATGAAGACTGGAAGGAAAACAAGTATATATTCAAATCTCTTATCTATAAGTGTGCATGCAGAAGAATCTCAGATTCAAAGCTACCTTCATATCTTGTGCATGCGTACACACCACACACACACACACACACACACACACACACAGTGTTGAACCTGGGATTCTTCTACATTGGAACCAAGTACATTGCCAACAATTTACATGTGTATTTTATAACTCATGGGGAAAGAAGATGAGATGTATACGTGGTGATAACTGTATTATGGGTAAAGAATTATCTATGAGTAGAGCTGTCAGACGTTTAGGTATTTTCCTACCAATGGTTGCAGAGATTTTCTACCAAATGACCAGTGTAAGAAATATAAAGACAGCAGTATCTTTTAAAACTGTTAAGGTTTTCTTTCAAACTCATGGATTTCCCTAGCAACTATATACCAGTCTCTGGGGCACCGATCCAGTAAACTAAGAGCAGTCATCTGGGGGCCTGTTTCCTACTACTCTGCTGAAGGTTTGGGAACAGGGACCATCCCACCCAGACTATTAACAGGACTGGAGACTAAGGAGCTACCAGATAGTCCTTTACAAAAACCCAATGGGGAGAGTGAAAAATCAGCAGACGCCATGATGATGAGTGTGAATTTCCTGATAATTAGATAGAAGCAGCCACCCATTAAAGTAAATTAGTAAAGCATGGTACAAGGCCATAGAGCTACTCCAGTAAAGAGAACAATGTCATTGCAAGGAGGTGGTCTAGGCCTTTGGAGGGGTATGGGGGGAATTGTTTTAGCAAGAGATGAGAGGGGAATATAAAGGGGTTCTCAAACCTGTACCTGAGGATTGGAGGAAGGTGTCTGGAATGACTGTTCATCTTTCTCATCCCTGGTATCTGTATAGAGGGAGAAGATGATCAGGCATTCTCTGCCCTCCCTGCAGAGTCCTTGAGAGACCTAGAGTGGGAGAAGGTGGCCTATGGCTGATATTGAATTCAGGAATTCAATAATATCCAAGTATTAGAATCCCAAATCCCCATTTAAGCTGAATTTCAGCTGTAATGCCATTGCAATACAATAGTATAGCAATATTTCTGTGGTTCAGCCCTATTGCATTTACACTGCCACCTAGAGCTAGTTTCACAAAAAGTTAGGCATCTAGAAAAATTACTGGGATTCAAGGAGTCTGAGTTCAGTGCCTAGGTTTCCTATACAGTGAATAAGGAGAGGCCTTAGAATAGGATTCACAAAAGCCAGCATGCTGGATGGTGCCCTACCTAAAGTAGCCAATGGGAGATGCCAAGCTAAGTGCGCTGTCCCTGTCTCAGAGATAGGTGCCTAAGACTGGGCTGCAGAGAAGGGGCCTCTTTCTGCCTCGGGTTTCAGAAGCAACTGCTCTCTTGGTGTTAGGCTCCTATGCTGTTGGAGCTGGAGGACAATGATGACTTCCCTCATAGCATCTAGCCCAGGTTAAAGAACTCACATGGAAGACCACAGGTTCCAGTCTCCCCTGCCTGAATGAGAGAAGAGATTTGAACTGGGATCTGCTTAGGTGAGTGCCCTAGCCAGTAGGCTATGGGATATTCTGATGGGGAGACGGGACTCCTTCATTCTCCCCTGTGGAAGCTGTGCCACCATGGAGAAATAATTTTAAAAGGTTCATTGGAGCAGGGGATGGGATCCTCGGTTTTCCTCCTCCCACATGAGTGCTCTAACCACAGGCTACAAAGTCACTCATGCATGCTCTCTGGCCCAGTGATTTTGTAGGCTGATGATTAGAGTACATACCTGGGAGGCCACTTTAGCTGCCTAAATGCCAGAATCAGACACCACTGATATTCATAATCCCCCCCCCCTTCAGCTGTCACTGAACCCTGTAGGAGTCTAAATTCATCCAGTGCCTAACTGTTTTGCAGTAAAACTTTCCTAAGCATCCTATGTCTTTGGGTATGCACACTGCAGCCTCACGCTAGGTATCTGGATACCTAAGCGCTACTGTGATGCACAAACCAGACAAAGGAACAGACAAAATGGCCAGGGAGGGGGGGCCCCTCCCATATAGCTTTTAGTCCAGTGGTTAGGGCACTCATCTGGGATGTGGGATACGATCAAAGTCCTCCTCAGCCTGAAGGGCAGGAGGGATTTGAATAAGGATCTGCCACCTCTCAGATGAGTACCTAACTACTGTTTCAAAAAGTGATATGGGAGATCCTCTCCCTCCCCAGGTCCTTTTTGTGTGAGGGAGAGCAGGATTGAGAATGACTGTATAGCCTAGGTATGGAAGATCCAGCACCCAGTTCCCCTACTCCACTGACTCTCTAAGTTCTTTTATGAATCTAGTCCTCTATGATTATTGAAAGACAGACATATCTTGGTTGCCTAAATCCTCAACCATAGACTTAATATGGAAGCTCCTTTGAACATTAGAAATTATTTAAAGAAAGTTGATATGCTCATAAAAGCCGAGAGTTGCCAATGAAGCTTATGGGAACTTGCGGAGATGATCATAGAACTATGGAACAGCAAATAGGGAAAGAAACAAAGGAAACTGGAGGTAGAATATAGAAGTCTGGAAATGAGAACTTAACCTAGTGCATTGTTGGTATAATCACAGTAGATAAGTGGTGCCCAAACTTCAACAACCTGTGAATCCCTTTCACTAAAATGTCAGGTCTTGCGAATCCCCTCCTAAAAACAAATATTTCCAGGGATTTTCTCCTTTACCAGAGTATAAGTTATAAAAGTAGTGATCTTGGAAATACAAAATTTGTTATGACATGCTTATTGCACAGTATTATTAATTATTATTTATCATTACAGTATTTTTATTACATTATGAAAACGGCAACACTCTTCCAAGATATCACTTTTGTAGCTTGTATCACTTTGAATAAGCCTGTTAGAAGACAAGGCTGCTATGTTTCATCAAGGAGTATCGGATGTGAAACAGCATGAAGGTATTTAAGAAGACAACTCAGAGTTCCTCCTACACAAGCATTCAGGTCTTGAGCAGTCCAGGCAAACAATACACGTTACAACAAAGCTTAAACTTGTTCTTCATAATAATTTTAAAAACAAGACTAGCTGCCTATTTAATTTTAAAAACAGAAAAAAATATCCACTTCCCTTTCCATTTCTTATAAGGAGTCTTGAAGTTTAAATCTCCTCAGTGTGATAGACACACTTGCTTTGATCTGCTTAGCTCTTGGAAGTCTAAGGGCTCTGGCCTGCTGGCCCCATGCTGCCCAGGGTCGCTAGGGACAGCTCTGTCCGCCATTAGGGAATTTTTTCCCCAAGAACCCCCTGTAACATTTTGCAAACCCCAGTTTGGGAACCACTGCAGTAGATGAATGATTTCAGATATCTTTTGACAACTTTTCATCAACTAGTAAGCCTTTCTGGCACCTAGAGTTAGCTACTCTAATCCTGACTTTAAATCAGTTTCTTAAGCTAAATAAAACAATCAGTTGTCTAATATTTTTACAATTTGGGATTATGCACTTCAGACCACTGGGCATACTCATTACCACTGAACCAACGTCTAATGATTAAAAACTTGTTTGGTGTCATCAATCCATACATTTTTCAATGAGCAAAAAAGCCAAAACAAAAACCAACAATATATTATAATCTTAAATTACATGCTGAATTTCATTCCAACTATTGGTGAGGTGGCCGATTTTGTCAGAATAATGGGTCCACACACCCTGCTAATGCAGGAACCAAGCCTACAGTATGATCCTGTGAAATGACACGAGAGATCTGTTGCAGCAAAAGCTACGAAGCAATGATTTTATCAGTTTTTCCTGTTAACTTTAATGTTGACATGGTGCTAAATTAAGTATGTTGAAGGTGTTTCCATGTGTCACTTCTAATAGGATACAGGTGTCAGACAATTTGAGATTATTTCAAAACTAATTTTCCTGGAGTGAAGATTCAAACAGTTACACAAAAAAGCAGATGCGATGCTTTTTTTCACCCTTCTGAAATCTGGTTTGGCAATTATCAGCGCAGTCTCTATGGGGAAAGAAAAACTATATTTGATTTTAGCTCACTTGGTTTCCTCCTTTCAAAATCTGCATGAATGGGTAATAAAAACAACTAACATAAAGCCCAACTAACTTAGCTGTACGTAAATGTAGTGCCGGGAGGTTGGGAAGATCATACTTTATCCCCCTTTAAGGTATGGGGTGCACATACTGGCTCCACTCAACACCTCAGAACCCCTGACAGTTACAACGCCAGACGATGGAGCCATAGTCCCCCTGTACCAATTTCACAGGCCACTAGATACATGTAAACGCAGATTTATCGTCCTGCCTCTGACCCACCCCCAAATGACTTTCTCCAGTGGTCTTGCAGAGATCAGCTCTATGGCTTACAGGTAGGGAGCACAAGTCTCCATCCCCACTCATCTAGCCAACCTCCTATACAGTTCTTATACAGAGCTTAAGCACTGCAGTGGGCCCTGGGCTGGGTAAATTTCACCATTAATGTGTAAATGTTGCAAAATATAGCAGTAACTAAAACAAAAAATGTTTTTGGTTTCAGATTTCAGCTTTTCAATAATTTGCATTTTCTGGTTTTCAACCAATCCCTATATTAGTTATTGGAATTCGTTTAAATTTCTATTCGATTTTCAGTCCAAATTAGTTCTATAGTAACTATTTGTGATATGTATTGCCTAAAAGTGTGCTTTCTACATCTGTTGTGCTTTGGAGGTACAGTTAGTCAATCCTTAAGCACATAAAGGATCAAGCAGTCTGTCTGTTCATGTGACAACTTGATTCATGATTTTCTCTAGTGTAGTAAGAACTATAAAGTGAAGAAGAAAACCATTCTTTTTCTGTAAAAAATAAAAAGAAAAACATCAATGCTGATAAAATGCAAAGGACGAGATACTTTAAATCATCCATTTCTATTTCAAAAAAGAAAGCAGGGCATTAAAGATCTTGGATGCAAAAGGAAGGCTGTCTATGGACTTTTAAATATATGGCTAGAAAATAACCAGACAGTAACTGGAGGAAACTATTGCCACCACTTATCTATACTAAAATAGTATAAATTGCACCAGGAAAGATCTTGAGTAAAGCCATAAAATGTAACCCCTGGAGAAGTAAATGATGATAAAGTATTAAGCACTGGCATTTGAATCAATGTAAACAGAAGAATTAACAAGAACACTGTGTTCTCTGAATTTATTCACACCACCCAGTAGGCGATTTAAAGATATACAAAGAGCAACACCAAAATAGAGAATGAATCATGCATTTGGGGGCAGATCCATATCAGAGCTCCATAAACCAGCTGAGATATCTGCCTCGATATCATGTATTAGCCACTGCCAGATCAAATGATCATTCTGCACAGTACATTTGGAAGAGAACAAAGGGAATGAAGTTTTCCATTTTCCAAGCATGATCCAAATAAAGGTCTGCGCCCTAGTTAAACCAGGTGTGCCAAAGAGGAGCGATCATAACGAGTTATGGTTTTTTATGCCTTGCACTTGGAAAATCTTTACCTTGATTGCCAAGGGCATGCTGGGATCCACTTCCTTTTAGACACACCCCTTTATAAACATCTCATGGAAATAACAGTAATAACTGTTCAGTAATAACTGAACATACTATTTTTTTAAACCAAACATTTTAAAAAAATACATGAAAGATAGTAATCACTGGAATATTTAGCAGCTAGTGATCCATTGTAGCTCAGAGGTCATTTACTAGACTGATCCCTGCTACTTTCAAAAGTGCCCAACTCTCACAGCTAAGAACAAGATGAGTCAGGTTCAATCAGGATAAAACAGAGGCAATGCTAGTTGGCAGAAGGAACCTACTACTGGATCTACTGGCAGAGCATTTCCACCCAGTACTAGTTGCTCCTAGATTCCCAGGTAGGAGCTGTGGCATATCCCACTTTATTCATCTGAAGTTGACCGTAAGGGTACAGCAATTCCATTCTTATCCTGGCTTTGCTACCATTGCCTCACACCTTCAAGTGTGTCACCACTGTCTTGGTGTACCAAGGTGTGGCCTCCTTTCATCTACGTCGGAGAAAATAGCTCTCACTCTGTCAGGTGCCCCTTGCTGCTCCTGGCTTGCTCTGCAATAGCTTTTCTTTGGGTAACTTGGCCCTCCAGCCAGGTCACCATTTAGTCCTCCCTTTTCGGGCTTATGGAGGGCAACAGAACAACTGTCCAGATGCTGTTCAGCCCCCTCCTCGGGCTCTGTGCCACTGTATCAGTGACTGGCAGGGAAACTTAGGTCTGCCTGCTACATCGGATTCCAGCCCAGGGACCCTACAACCAGCAGGCCAAATCTGTTTAGTCCCAGTTTCTGTGTGCTCCTTCCTACACAGCCTTCCTACCTGCTTCTGGGTTTACCATGAGAGACTACTCTACTCCCCATGGCTATTTCCCCCTCCTAGCTTCTCACTAGACTTCTTTTTTTACTTGGCAACACATATCCTTTTGCTCTGGCCTCTCTATTTCAGGTAACATACCAGCATGTTTTAAATAATATTCCATCTCCCCAGTGTTGTTACTAAAAATCACATAATGTCTTTTTTTTTACCTTAAGACATTTGAATTCCTAAGAAAGTTCTTCCCTTTCTTTATCAAGCCCTTATATACCCATAAAAGGTGATCAGTTGTTTCTTCTGCCTTACAAAGTGCACATAATCCATCTTTGTATCTTTTTATTTGAAAAAGATTTTTGTTTAAGCCACAATAGCCACTTAGTACTCTAAACAAAAGCACTTCATTAGTCCTATCCAAGCCCTGAAGTATGTCATAATCCTCAATTCTAGCAGCCCCCTTCTAAGCTCAACTTCCTGGTTTTATAGTGCTTCCCAGCCCTTCCTCAGCTAGACTTCATTCTCTCAGGTGATGCCAGATGACCTAATTGACCTCTCAGGCCCTTGTTAACCGTATGATGGCTGATGTGGGGAGAACAGAAGAGCAGCCATACCGGGTTAGACCAATGGTCCATCTAGCCCAGTATCCTGTCTTCTGACAATGCCAGGTGCTTCAGAGAAAATGAACAGAACCGGCAATCATGGAGTGATCCATCCCCTGTCCTCCACTCCCAGCTTCTGGCAAAGAGGCTAGGGACAATGTCACACTTGGAACATGGGGCTGCATCCCTGCCCATCCTGGCTAATAGCCATTGATGGACCTATCCTCCAGGAACTTATCTAGTTCTTTTTTTAACCACATTATAATTTTGGCCTTCACAACCTCCGCTGGCAACGAGTTCCACAAGTTGACTGTGCATTGTGTGAAGAACTACTTCCTCTTATTTGTTTTAAATCTGCTGCATTATTAAGTTCACTGGGTGAACCCTAGTTCTTGTGTTATGAGAAGGAGTAAATAACATTTCCTTATTCACTCACACCAGTCAAGTTTTTATAGACCACTATCATATTCCCTCTTATTGGTCTCTTTTCCAAGCTGAAACATCCCAGTCTTTTTAATCTTGCCTCCTACAGAAGCTGTTCCATACCCCTAAATCATTTTAGTTGCCATTTTCGGTACCTTTTCCAATTCTCATATATCTTTCTTGAGATGGGATACAACTAGATCTGCACACAGTATTCAAGATGTGGGCATACCATGGATTTATATAGAAGCATTATATTTTCTATCTTGTTATCAATCCCTTTCCTAATGGTTCCTAACATTCTGTGTTAGCTTTTTTGACCGCCGCTGCACAGTGAGCACTTGTTTTCAGCACATACCATCATACTTGGACAATAGACTTTTATGCATTTGTGGTCTCAGTGACAGAGAGACCAATCAAAGGTGTATGTATGCTAGGAAAATGCATTATAATTTCATCTGAGATATGCCAAAAAGTGTTTTTGAAGTCCAGCAACCCCTAACTGTTCAACAGTGGAATTAATAATGTCAGTATTCAGACTTTTAAGCTGCTCCTCAAATCCCCATGTAATTGGCTAGTCAAACTTTATTCCTGTTGCTTCTCACATGTTCTAGGGCAAATATTTGTTAATAGAGTCCATGTAGAAGGAGTAATGCAGTTTGATTGGATGGGCATATCTAAACATCAAAGGTAGCGTTCTTCGCCCTCGCAGCATTCCTTGTTTATTGAACAGTTAAGTCAATGTTTTATTCAAATCAGGAACAGCATAGCATGTGCTACTTCATTTACTCTTTATACACAGACACCTTTGTGAGATTGCCTCTTTTCCCCTGATAGTTAATACTGTACTTACATGTCTGGCTAATTTGGCACTGTACATTAAAGTGGAAGTGACCCTTACCCAATGCCACGCTATTCTATGAAACTATGATTTAGACCAGAGTTTTTCAAACCATGGGCTGTGACCCACTATTGGATTGTAGCATGTAAGGCATTGGGTCACCTTGCTCTGGTCAGCATCGCTGACTGGGATGTTAAAAGTCCCATAGGCGGTGCTGCCCAGCTAAGGCAGGCTAGTGCCTACCTTTTCCGACACCGCCCTGCACCCCAGAAGTGGCCAGCAGTGGGTCTGACTCCTAGGCAGGGGGCCATGGGTCTCTGCACGCTGCCCCCGCCCTGAGCACTAGCTCTGCACTCCCCCGGCCAATAGGAAATGGGGGGGGGCGGTGCCTGCGGGCAAAAGTCACACGCCTCCACCTAGGAGCCAGACCTGCTGCTGGCCGCTTCTGAGGTGCAGCGCGGTCCACAGTGCCGGGACAGGCAGGAAGCCTGCCTCTGCACCCCGGCTGTGCCACTGACTAGAAGTTGCTGGAGGTAAGTCCACGACCCAACCCTGTACCCCAAACCGCTGCCCCAGCCCTGAGCCCCCCGGAACTCCTTCCTGCACCCCAAACCCCTCATCTCTGGCCCCTTCCCGCATCCCACCCCCCTGCCCAAGCCCTGAGCCCCCCCTCAAACCCAGAACCCCTTTCTGCACCCCAAACCCCTCACACCTGGCCCCACCCCAGAGCCTGTACCCCCAGGCAAGAGCCCTGACCCCCTTCTGCACTCCAACCCCCTGCCCCAGCCCAGATCCCCCCCACACCCTGAATCCCTCATTCCCAGCTCCACTGGGTCCCAGGCATCAACAATTTTCTTCAGCTGGGTCCCCAGAAAAAAAAGTTTGAAAACCATTTTTTTAGACCACATACTTGCAAGCTTGCACCCTGTTTAGTTTCTAGGCACCTACTGAATATTCATAATGCCAAAAATTCATGTCATCTCTGCCACAATGATATGGGCATTTAAAATGAGCATTTCTATATAGTTTCCTGCATTAAAAATATGAAATGCTTGGAAATTGGTGAGCGTTCTTTTAACTAATTCAGCTTTTCACAATCTTTCAGAGAACCTACTTTGTCTATACAGCAGAAGAGGAAATCAAACCACAGATGGATCTGGTTTTGTCTGTGAGAGACCACAAATGACTGAGACTTGAAGATGCTTACTGAAAGTTACATGCACAACAACTACAGGTCATTTGTGATATTGAGGTACTTCTAAAAATCACCTGTGTGAAATTAATTAATTTAGGTTGCTTTACATTGACCTAAAACGTTAATCTAGTTTAACATGTAACCTGCTCAGAAATAGATATATGGTTCTGATAACTATTGATTGTCTAGAGAAGTCTAAACTAGCTTATTTGAGAATGAATTCTGTTCTTGTCACTATTTCATCTCAATTTCAAATTAGTTATTCAAAATTGCATTCCAGTTGCACACTGTGTAATTAATATACTTATAAATAGCCACATAAGAGATTCAGGAAGCTGGCTTGAAGGTTCTCAAAGTGTAGATTTAGTAAAATGTAAAATTGTTTCTTTTTCCAATAAAGGAATATGTTTACTAATAGATTTGTTTTGTCAAGTGTAGTAACACTCATTATTCTTTGTTTCAAGTCAGTGCCTGTATTGCTGGGTCCTTGTGTAATTTGATCTTTGAAATAACTAACTTACCACAAAAAGAACAGGAGTACTTGTGGCACCTTAGAGACTAACAAATTTATTAGAGCATAAGCTTATGCTCTAATAAATTTGTTAGTCTCTAAGGTGCCACAAGTACTCCTGTTCTTTTTGCGGATACAGACTAACACGGCTGCTACTCTGAAACCTAACTTACTACAAGAAGTGTAACGGTGCATTGTTATGGGACAGAACAGCATCCACACGTACAGTAATTTACACTTATGAGTGGAAGACATAAGGGGAATTACTGACTTTGTTCACTTGCTGATTAATATGCCAAACACATGAAAAAAGCGAGGCTAATGCATCACAAAATACATTTTGGTCATTTAATTTGTTCCTAGTGCTTATACTTCTTTAATTTTAATTATAATACTTCATGATATACAAGTGTGTTTTGCAAAATATGCTACATTAATGAAATCTTAGTAATATAGAGCTCACTACATAAAATGAAATTAAACCTTTCCTGAGAGCTGGTGAGAAATTACTAAATGTGTATGTGGATGATAAAGTACACAGTTTAACAAAGTGCTACTATGCTTCTTTATACATGACTTGCTACTGAATATGTCTGTGTAGCATAGTCTTTCAGTACAATCTAATTAGCTCAGGAAACAATAGTGATATTCATTCTGAAAATAAAATATATTAGAATATCAACTGCTTAGCAAACTATAGATATGCAGGTTAGTGAATTTTCTTTCTGGTTTCATTTCTAAATGATAAAGAATATTTATCTAAAGATTAGAAAACCCTTATATGCATCTCTAGCTAGAGAGAAACACTTACAAATTAGGAGAGATTTGTTAAGCTATTTTCAATTCTAATCAATGTTCACTCCCTTTCTAGCCCTAACTGAAAAAGGTTTGTAAAGGTACCTAATTTTAAACATGCAAGTCCTAGAAAATTCTACATAGGGTCTCATGCTACAGTCCTTATTGGAGGATAACTCCCAGGATAGTTCTGCCCAGTTTAGGACAAATAAATCAGGCCTTAAAAGCTTTAAAATACATGAAAAATATCTAGGTTGATTAATCGGTAGAATGAAGTGAATGACTGCTATATGTATCATTCTGGAGGGCTTCACTTACTTGAAAAGACATTTTATCTCCCTTTTGGTAATTCTGTAGAGAGTGGTTCTCATCACTGTATCTGCTTCCTCTTCTTGTCATCAGACAAGTGTTAGGCTTCCTTCAGATACACAATCAAATACTAATGCTGTTGAAAAAAAGGTAATGGGTCAGTGCTTTCATTGTGAATGTTATCTTACGTTTCAGCAACTCCTCTGCTCTACCCTCCATGCTTGGAGGTGATGGGATGCGGAGGAGGATGTTGGAATTTTCTTGCAGAAACACACTGGTTTTCTCCATGTATTTCATTATTATATTGGTGGGGGCTTGTAATATAGGTGCGTGCAGGCTCCTCGTGATAAGCAAGTTCACCCCTGGCAGTTAAAAAGCTCCAGAGTAGTCACTGTCCATTTGCTGAAGTGTCAGTATTTTGAAAATACATCCTTATAAGATATTCTAATATACTACAGAAATGGTCCTAAGTTTTATCATACTGATTGGTAATCATAACAAAACCTACGCTTAGAATAGTGCAATGTTTTTTAAAACAAATACTAATTTTAAAAATGTATCCTTGAGTAAAGATGCACACTGCAAAAAACATTTGGACAAAGTGTTTGGTGCCTGTTCCCAAGCCTATTGAATTCAATGGTCTACTACCTTCACTAGGCTTTGGATCAGGTCATAGGATACTGAGCTCAAGGGGAAATCAATGATGCTTCTATCCTCTATTCCTTTTATTATATTTATTTCTGCCACAAAATTAAAGAAAATGAAACCACAAACTCAAGAAAATTTGGGCTCTGGTTAAAACATGTTACAAGCTTTTGCTCTGTTGTGTGGTACACAATTGGGTGAAATTAATTGCCAACATATTGCACAACCTGAAAGTGAGTTTTTAACCATTTAAAGAACTTTTTTGCTAACCATCTCTTAAAGATAACAGAATCTAAAGCATCTATTGTACCATTATTTTTAAATAAAAGTTATTTTCTTGTTTGTCTATAAGTTATTCTCTTCTCTGTGTCCTCTTCCTGTTTGATCCTAATGAGAAGCATTAATGTTGAATTTATGACATTACACTAGTGTTCCTGGCAACAGACTGTGCAATGTATGGTCAACAGAAGAAAAAAAGCTCTGAAATGCTGTACTTCAAAGGAAATGCAGTAATTGCTGGCCAAGTACATTGCATTTGCATGAATATCTTTATTAATAAGGATACTTGTCTCTTTTAGGATCTGATCCCAAAGGTCACTGAAGTAAAAACAAAACAAAAAACAAAGAAAACAAAAGTCTTTGTTTGCAGTGGGCTTTGGATCAGACCCGTTTAATCCCTCTATCAGAGGTTCTCAAAGCACTTTACAAACATTTTTGAATCAAACCTCACAACACCCCAATGAAGTAGGAAAGTATTATCCCAGTTTACAGATAAGTAAACTGCGGCACAGATGTTACATCATTTGCCCAACCTAACACAGCAGGACAGTGGCAGACCCAGGAATAAAACAAACACTCAAGTCCTGGAGTCACCATCAAGCCACTTATGCTTCTGGGAACTGATCCAAAGATGAATGAAGACATTGCTGGAAATGCTCCCATTCATTTCAGTGAGTAATTTCATTGGACACTAATATTAAAGTTAGACTAAAATTTTCAAACATCTCCAGGTGATGTTAAAGATCATCTTTAGTTACCTGGTGAAGACTCAGCATGTACAAATAGCTGGTACCATAAGTCAGTGAGGCCCAGCTCCACAAAAGGGATGTAGGCATTGTGACACTGAGCATTACAACACCTAACTTTTAGGTGCCTAGAAAAATCACAGGAACAACCTTGCACTTCACAAACCTGAGTTAGGCACATAGGATCCTGTGCAATCAATGGCGAGAGATAGGTGCCTTACAACATGATCCACAAAGCCAGCACATTATGTGGGGAGCCACTTAAGCTAGCCAATGGGAGATGCCAACAAGAGGGATGCGTGCTAAGCCCCACTCGCACCCCCTGAGTTTGGCACCTACATCTGGACAGCAGCTAGGCACCTTTCTCTGCTTGTGATTCAGAAACTGGGGAAGACAGGTGCTTGACTGCCTAAGTAGTGTGCAGGGTCTGATTCACTGTGTGCGCTCAGAGGTCCCATTCCTGTTTGGGCTCCACTGGAGAGTTCACACAAAACAACCTAGGAGAGGGCAGAGGGAGGAGAAAGCCCTCCCTTATAACCTGTAGCCCAGTAAATAAGGTACTCATCTGGGCTGTGGAAAACCCCATGGTTCACAGCCCCCTCACCCCCCACTCCCCTTCCAGCTAATGAAAAGGGATTTGAACAAGGATCTGCCACCCCAGGTGAGGGCCCTAAACACTAGGCTGGAGAGTTGTTCTAAATCCCTTTCTGGACCAATTAATAATTAAAAGTGGAACAACTTCAATAGGAGAGACAGACCTACATCAACTGTTCCATAGCCTAGGAGTTAGGTCCCTCACCGGAGAGGTGGCAGATCCATTCTCAAATCCCTTCTCCTCCTCAGGTGTACTTCAATGAAGGGTCTCCCACATCCCAAGTGAGTACCCTAACCACAAGGTTAAAGGTTACAGGAAAGCTGGAGGGAAGAGAAGGAGGACCTGTTTTGTGTGCACTCACTCTAGTAGGTGGCCTCTGAGTGTGCCTTCTGGATTGGGCCACATGTGACTTAGGCAGCCCAATGCCTATCTTCCCCAGTTTGTGCAATGCTTTGGGGCTTGGGCTAGAGACAGGCATGTGGTGCCCAGAGTGAGGCTGCAGTGCACATGCTCAGAGGCAGACACATAGGTGCCTAGGAAACTTTTACTAAAAAAATAAAACAAAAACGTAGGCACTGAGCAACTTTAGAAGCCTACAGTGTTCAGCAGCAGGCAAGTGGGAGTTTTGTGGATTGCAGTCGCACCTAAAGGCAGGATTTAGCCACCTAAATACCTTTGTGGATCCCACCCTAAGTGCTCAGCTCAGGACTTCTTGTATATGGTTCTTTGAAAAAGTCAAAGAAATATTAATACATTCCATCATTTACCTACTTCCTTAGCTCTGGTCTACAATACAGAGTTAGGTCAACATAAGGCAGCTTACATGGACTTAAATGTCTACACTAAAACGCAGCTCCCACCAATGTAACTCACCCACTGCACCGACTTAACTCTACCTCTGTGAGAGGCATAGTGCTTAAAATCAATGCAGTGTCAGTGTTGACACTACGTTGCTTACATCAACTGTTGCTGCCTTTCAGAAGCTGTCCCACAATACCCCACACTGACAGTTAAATAAGTGCAAACGCTCCTGGTGAGGATGCGCATCGCCAACACAAGAAGCATAGTGTGGACATCCAAAAGCAGTTTAATTACTGTGGTGGCTGTAAGTCAATGTAACTTAGCCTAACTTAATTTTGTACTGTAAACTTGCCCTGAGAAGTCGCAATAGGAGACAGAATAATCTGCTTCATGGACATAACATCTGTTTCAATAGATCTAAGAAAATACAATACAGAAAATTATATTATAGCTTATCTCAGTTCCAAATTCATTCATGTTACAGAAGTTTTAGGAGTCAAAATGATTATTAATTGCCTTAGCTACCAGACCTGTGTTGCAGGCTTTTCTTATGCTACACTCACTGGTTTATCACCATCTAATTTTCCTAATTTAGGGTTAGGTCATTTGCTAGGATTCTGGCAGGTACTCAAGAGAGCTGTTCTGTGTCAATATGTGGGTAGCAAATAAAACAAAAGTAGTAACCTTGCCTATATACTGAACAGAGAGAATGAAAAGGGTCCTCCCACACAGAGTGTTTTATAGGATCAGGGCCTAAGTGTGAACATCATAAATGAAAGAACTTCCAGTACCAATGAACTGAAGAAACAAGTATAATCAGTAGTCTAAGGCAGAATATCTTGGTTTATCAGTGTTAGACGAAGATGTATTATCTTAACCCAACTTTCCACTAAGCTATTATGCTCTCTTAGTCTCTCCCAAAGAGATTTTTATATTCAAGTGATTTTTGCCTGAATTATTTTCTATTTTCAATATTCTATACTTAATGAATCAGAAAAACAAAGCTAATCTTTGGTGGCCAGAGAAAATAATTTTATGATGGTGGTCTCCAGATGCTGCAGCCCCACAGAAGCAATCCTCCTGTTCTTTAATTGCGGAACCAATAAAGCAGATCTAATACAGTAACAAGGCTGGCAGGTGCAGGTAGAGAACATACTGTGAGTGTTCTAAGAAATGGCCAACACAAACAAGTCCTAACTTTGGCAATCTTAAAATAATGGCTATTACTGCTCCAAAGAGGAAATAATTAAAGCCATTTTCTGACTCTAAGCATCTGATACTAGCGGTTTTCCATGGCAAATTACCAACATCTGCACTGCAAAAGCCCAGCTACTGCTGCAATTATATAGCCAGGATAACCGCAGAGGTTCTAGAACTTTTTCATTTTCTATAGGTCCTCTAATTAAATGTGACCTATGATTGATAGGTAAACTACACATGATGGCAAATTAGGTTTCTTGAATTCCATACGGTTTCATTTACATTTCTAATGCTTAATATCCTGTGAAAAACCAACAGCAAAAGCTTCAAAGAGAAAAAATAATAGGTCCGAAAGACATCTGAATGTGTTTCTTAATCATGTAACAATGTCAGGTTTCCAGACCATTCAACATTAAGATTTATACAATGTATTCATTCCCACAAGAATGGCAGCTTCTCATTCCCACACACTGGTGCATAGTAAACATAAATCTTACTAAACAGGCTGCAAATCCTTACCTATGACTAATAAGAAGCTAAGGAACACTGGAACTTTTCATTATCATAGGAATAGTGTTGTTAATATGTTAAACAGGTTTAAGCCAAATATTCATTTTTAAACACCAACAAGAAAAGGAAATGCAAATTAAGCTGTAGTATATGGCCTTCACTGTGATGTAAAATGCATTTCTGAAAGAAATCTTTTTGAATTAATAATAAAACACAAAATTGCCCAATTATTATACTGCTGATGTTGTAGCTAAGTGCCAGATTTTTCATTTATAATCCCCTATTATTAGGGATTTATTGACTTGGTTGTAAAAAAAAATCTTAGCTTGAAACTTGGCACCCTATACAAATTCTTAGCTTCATATTTTTTTAAGTTTAATAAAGGTTCAGACATACTGCAACTCCAATTAGAAAACATAAGCATACTGAAGAGCGAAACATTTGCTGATGTGAGTAGCAATATTCAGTGCCTCAGATTTTGGGTGCCCAACTTCAGACACCTTTTAAGAGGCCTGATTTCAGAAAAAACAATACTCTGAAAATCAGGCCTCTTTAAGGTGTCACAAGTTGGACACTCAAAAATTGAGGCATCCAAAAAAAATCACTTTTAAAAATCTTGGCCAAAAATCAGACAAAGTGCCAGCAGAAAAAACCCTAGGAAAAGAAATGCTGGATTCTAACGTCATGTAATATAATGTAAGTGTGACCTGGTAGCACACCTGTATTCACACCCTACACAAGTACAAGAATATTTGTATAAAACATGCCTTGTGAGGTGTTGTATGAAAGCTAATAACATGCTGGTCATTAATATCATTGTAAAATGACTTGACATGCAGGTGTGCCTTATGGCAATAATACATTGTCACAGTTGTAGTTTATCCCAGTCCCATGCAGAGGGCTAGGAGTGAGGCAGGCCTAGGTATGACATAAGCATTGGGACAAAGGAGATGGACTTCAGCATAGACACAGGCTGAGGTTTTCCTCGCTAAATTCCAAATTCTACACACAAGGAAAAGGTAGGTGTGGAATTTGGACCATATTCCAGTGGATAGAGCGCAAAGGCTAACTGGAGCTCCATCTCATATTGACTGGTCCCATTTTCCGCCAAGAAGCAATACCACATGGACTGATTAGCTGGTAGGTAATATTAGAATGGATATTTACAGTTATACTAATGCATTAGTACAACTGGTTTAATAAAGTTGCAGACATTTGTTCACATCTTTACTGTTTGATGTTTTTATTTTCTGACCTCAGTACCCGCCAAAGTAGAATTAAACAAAAATTCTACCCAAGCTTTCATACAATTTTGAACAGCTGGTTCATAGTTTCTAGTCATAGTTCTTTAAACTCTCAATCCAATGCAGAATATGGCAGAAGACATAACCAGGTAAATATTTCTTTTTACTATTATTCTTCATCTTGCAGTAGTTTAGACAGAAAGAAATATATCCACATTAACAGCACATTAAAATATCATAATTACTGTTTTTTCAGGGAGAACCAAATGAATTAATATTCATTGGCCATTTATTTTAATGTTACCAAATGAAAAATAATAGCCTTGCACAGCCCCATGATTTATGTTATGTATTCAGGGGGATCTAGGCATGACGGGCTGTGCTTATCTCACAATGGAGCTCTCTCTCACATGATCTTATATTAACTGTTAAAGAGAGGTTTTTACAGAGGACTGAAAGGAGCATGCCCACATACCCAGGATGTCAATGGGAATTCTGGCGTTGTTCCAACATACCCAATTGCCATTTCCATATTTACAAAACAGTTCCTAGGACAGAAAGTCTGATCTCCTGGAGGAGGTGGGGCAATGTCTTTGCCCTAAATTAAGTTGGCAAGAACAAAAGAAGAGCAAGTTGCATCAGCATTTTGCCATGTAGAGCAGCTTTGAGTTTCAGTAAAATGTAACCCAGCTCCAAACGGACTGAATTGCAGCTGCCCATTTACAGACTTTCCCTCCGGGGAGTTTCAACAAGCTCGTTCTAGATTTCTTTCCATGACATACAAAACTGCTTCATTTTTTTATACCAAGTAGGTGGTAACTGGAGAGAATACAACACTTAGGGAAGGACATGCTTTTTTTTAAAATCAAGCTGACTTGACTAACTGCAGACATGTAAATTATGCCATCTTTGAATGTCTTGATGCAATGTGTATAAAAAAGGGTTGCAGACAGGGCCTGAACCTCAGCAGGTATAAGCCCCCATAGCACCATTGATTTCCACTAAGCTGAGAATCTGGCCCTCTGTGCTAATTATCTTAAACTGAGTGCTTTCTACTCACAAATATTTGCAGCCCCGAGCAGCCCATTAGGATGGAAAATTGAAGAGCGCTCACAGGATGAAAGGCCCAGTTTAGCACCTCCGTTTTGGTCATCTTTAAAACAAACAACAGTTATAGTGCAGTGCGTCTAAGATTTCAAGACACTGGAAGCTTGCCTTTCACCACGATAAAGTAAACAGTTACCTGCAGAAGTATTTTTATGTTTTTCATCATGGTTTCTGATGGCCCGAATCTCTCATACCTATTTCCGGCAGTTCAATGAGCAAACAGAAGTGACAAAGGACAGCCAATCTTTAAAGAAACAATCACCAATGAAGGACTGCATATGGTCTACTGTAGAAATGTTAGATGAAGGCTATAAACTGATGTCTGATATTAAATTTCTCCAGCAGAGCTGTAAAGAACCTTAGTAAACACCTTTTCAACATCTTATACTAGAGGCCATTTTTATTCATTTGCATAGTGCAATGATGATGTTTGATGCTAACTGAACAATATGATTGGTCTCTACCATGCAAGATGTGTCTATATGAATGAGTAGTGATAGGGCTAGATATGGCCAGTTTGCTAAGAATTTCGCCAATACCTTGTTTTCTACATGAATTCATGATATTGGTTGATGTGATTGGCAGTATTCTGGATTTTTATCTTTTTCCCCCAGGAGTACTATTATGCGGACTTCCAAATAGGAACTGGGCAATTTTCCTTGTTCAAGGGAGTGACTGAACGTTTGAAGTATTTGAGGCATTAGGAGCTTCTGAAAAGATTTACCGAACTCATTGCTAAAACCATCTGGCCTTGGAGATTTGCCATTTGGAAGGCCCCTTATAGGATTTTGCAATTCGTCTGTTGACATCTCTGCTTCAAACTACACTTTTTGTTCTTCAGTAATCCATGGGATTTTTAGGTTCCCTAAACAAATATGTATTTGTGCTCTAGTAGAAGTTCCTGAGGGTGAATAAAGTTTTTCATAAAACGTTAAAAATGCCTCTTATTGCTTATTTATTCAGTTACCCTTGTTTTCTTCTGTTACAATTTTGCATATAACATTTGTGACACTAGTTGATGGCATAATTTTGGAAGCATACGGATCACTTCCCCCCCACGCACACCCCTAAAATACCATCATTGTAGGGTTCATGAGAGAGACATGAGTCCTTGATGTGATATTTGCCAGTTGTTAGAAAATAAAACTCAAAAAACTCTTCAAGACAAATTGTTCTACTAAAGGATTCCTAGATTGCATCATATATGCATACATGCCTCTAATCACTCGGCATTCTATGGAGTGCGCTGCATTTCTGGTCCTTGTTTTCACCTGCTCCACCTGAGTCAAAACAAAAAAAACCCACACTCAGCTGAAGTTGAGCAGAAATATGGTTGAGTTCTGTCCCTGTGACACCTTTCTGTCCTTCCTTCCTTCCCAGGGTTCTGGCTGGGAACCATAGACAAAAGGGAAGGAAGGGACAAGGAGCCCCAGTGAGGAAAGTTTGCTTCTATTGTTCCAGTTATGGTCAGAGTCCACTGGCAATAGGATTTAAATTCCACCTAGATCCCCAGCAGCCCACCTTGAGCTGCCAGGACAGAAACCCCTGTAATAGTTATAGTATTGCTAACCCCAAATTTGTCATGAGTTGGTCCCTCCAAAATTATGAGATTGGCTTAAAAATCATGAGGCTTAAAAAAATGGGGTGCCTTTTCTGCATTCTACACTTTAGGGTTGACTGGGTCATGTTTTCAAGGTTTTCTACTCATCTATGAGGGCTAGGCTTTTTTTTTTTTTTTTTTTTTTAATATAAAGTATAAGCAAATATTCTCTCATGATTACAGCAATTTGGGAGTTAGGACTTTAAGAAGGCCACAACATCTGATAAAAATCACAAGAGTTTGCAACACTGCATATACACTTAATACTTCATGTTTTAAAGATGGCACCAGTTATGTAGCATATATATTAGTAGATTCAATAAATATTTCTGATCTGTTTTCTAAACAATGTTTCCATAAAGATAATCCTTTTTCAGAAGAGAAAGGCCTGGATTCACAAAGAAACTTTGGCAGTGCAATGCTGAGCAACACAACGCCCAACTTCTTGGTGCTCAGAAAATCACAGAAACCACACTGTGATCAACAAAGCCTGAGTTAAGTGCCTGGGCTCCCTATACAGTGCATGGAGAGAGATATGTACCTTAGAATGGGATCCACAAAAGCCAGCCCACTAGGCAGGAACCTTTCTAAACTAGCCAATGGGAGATGTTGATGAGAGGAGTGTGTCCTAAGCCCTACCATTCTCAGAGATAGGTGCCTAAATTGAAGCTGCAGGGAGGAGCCCATCTCTGCTTGTAATCCATGAAACGGGGAAGGTAGTTGGAGGAGCACCTTGCCTGCACCCAATCCAATAGATGCCTAAAAATGAGACTTGGGAACCCAAGTCTGGGATTTAGGCACCCAAGTGCTTTTGTGGATCTGGGCCAGAGATTTTTGTGTTTGACTGACGAATGATAAAATTGGACCTTTTTGCTGGATCTCTTTAGTGAATGCCAGCCTATGAATGTGAACCACTAAGCATGTTGCAATTCAGAAGGTTAACTGAGAGAAGCCATGAGGAAAAAAAATCATAAAGAGCTCATTTGTCACTCTCTATAGCTGTTTATGTAGCACTATAAATTAATGACTGCCAGAAAAATTTTCCATGTAGGTTTAACTGGGCAGGAACCCTTGGACCCTTATATAGGCAAAAAAAAGCTTTACCTGGCAATCAAGAGTCAGTACAGCCATACCTCAGTATTTACAATGTATACATCAGACATCTGTAACCAAATTCACTGCTGGTGTAAACTGGTACAGTGCCATGGAAATCAATGGAGCTGCACAAATTTATACCAGCAGAGATTTTGGCTCTTGGTCTGCTAGTGTAATCAAAGGGACAAATTAAGCCATGGTGTATGTGGGAGAATTGCCCCATTCTTACTCTCGGAACAAATGACATTTTTCCTCCATGTATATTATATTTGTATATTTCCTCCGTGCCCAGGGCCGGCTCAAGGCACCAGCCAAGCAAGCTGATGCTTGGGGTGGCAGCTTGTAGGAGGCGGCATTCCACCCAATCCTAGGGCAGCACGGCCGGTTTTTGTTGTTATTGTTGTTGTTCCACTCCGGCCACCCTGTTGGGGGCGACAGCGCAGAGGACGGGAGCACCCTGCAGCAAGCCCGGCAGGGCAGCCCGCGTCCTTCCCTCCCCGCCAACCGGAGCTGTGCAGAGCCCTCCCGGCAGGGGGCATGGTGGGAGGGGCCACATGGCAGCACCCCACTGAAGCCCTGGCCGCCCCACTTCTCTCTCTCCTCCCGCTCTCTCCCCCTCCCCCCACTAGCTGGGGCACATCTGCAGGGCAGGGAGTCCCCCTGCACCCTGGCTCCGGCCACGCTGCAGGTTTTTTTTTTTTTTGCTTGGGGCGGCCAGAAAGCCAGAGCCGGCCCTGTCCATGCCATATTCACAGTTCTTAACAATTCAGATGCTTCAATAGGTTTCATTTATTTTAACTGACATAGTAGGGAAAAAAGCTACTTAATTCAAACTAAACTTGAAATTGGAATGAGGAGATGTAAAATATTAAACTGTTGACAAATTGATTTAGGGTGAAACTTAATAGCAGTATTTTTGACTATGGCAAAATATTGTTGCATAATAGTGAGATTGTAGAGATGATGCCCAGTCAGTTTCTGTTTAAACTACCATTTATCATTTTGATGTGTTTTTCTACAGGTAAAACATATCACTTTTCCTTGGTCTGTTAGTGAGTTTGAAATGGAAGCATTTTTATATACATTACTAACGTGGAATCAGTGAACAAAAAGGCTCTCTAAATCTGTTACAATAAGGTCTACACAGAGCCTAAACAAGACCATATAATTGAGGGTCAAAAGAAAAATCTTCCACACATAAAATTACCATTCCTTTGGCTTTGGGCTTAAATATACTCCTTTGCATACTTGGACTGCTGAGTTGGTTGCATGAAATATTTTCAGGCTTAGAAAGCTTGCACATATCAAAACTTTTGCATCCTACGTGTGACAACCTTTTAAAAAAATTTCTCTGTCCCAACTGAAATTAAAAAAAGAAAATGACAATGTACTGTAATTGCTCTCTGCACTGCCATCTAGTGAAATTATATTACTAGGTAGAATTAGACTGATTCTTTTAGTTCCAATTTGTAAGTGAAACAGCCATATGTTGACAGCAGAAAACAATTTTTCTAGAGAGAAACTAGCATTTGTATGCAGAGTGATTCATATTATTAATACTTAGGATGATACAGAGAGAGATAATAGAGTTCCACCAATGGCTAATGTACATTATTAGAACAAGAGGATTGTGATTTGAAATATAAATTCAGAGTATACAGTAGCGAGGCCTGATCCTCATAAGTATCAGCAACTTGGTAGACTTTTAAAACTTCAGAGTTTTATGGAGAAGTCCTATTGGTTTCATAGGGATGAAACCAATTGGCTTCTATAGAAGTTACTATATAAAAGACCATTTACAGGTCACATACTTTAATGCAAAGATTTGATAGCACTTAAGGTTCCTAAAGTACCTCACCTTTGTCTAGCAAAGAGACAGTTATATGAGCCAAGCAAAGATCTGTTCTCACCCTCTGCAGCTAGTGGCCTTTAGTGGTGGCAACTCAGGCATCTAGGGTCTTTAGGCATCTACTTGGTTAGGCAGCAGCTAAATGCTGGTTTTGTGAATGTTAGTGATGCCTAAATGTTGGACTTGGACTCAGTCCCCCTAGAGAATCTAGCCCTTAAGGTGAAATCTTGGCCCTATGGAAGTCAGTGAGAGTCTTTTCATTGACCTCATAGGGGCCAGGATTTCACTGTTAATCTCTTATTGTTTGTACTGTACATGGCCATCAAGCAACCTACGAATCTTCCACAGGAAGAATTTAAAAATAAGATACTGTATTTTAGGACAGCAATTTTTCACTCTAATTATATTAAAATATGACAGTAGAATTAAAAGTGATTATATAACATTTGGTTTATTTTTTTAAAAAAAGAAAAGAAACTGATCAGCAATATATTGTACTAGTTAATGCGAGGTTAGTATTTTCCATAACTTTAATTCAAGGATGACATCATCAAGTACAACCCTCTCCCCAGCAACCCAGTCTTTTTCAGGCAGAAGGCAGAGAGACTTTGCTAATAAGGGCAGATTCCTTGCTGTCAGGCCTTACGCTGCATAAACTCTACAGATCCATCATTAGTTCTTGTCATCTCTTAGGGACTCCTGGCCTGGAGCCCAAGAATTGATATAGTAGAGAGCTTCCAGCTAAAATAACAGCCTCCACATCTTTATCTTCCCATCCATCAGATGGCTGGTGGAAGATTGGGCTAATTTGTCACTCTACCCACTTGGAAAAGTTTGATAAATGGTTTAATTAGATTTTTTTCAAAAAAGAAATCATATTTCTTGAGAACTTGGGGTTGGAAAAACAATGCTTAAGAGATTGAATTAGAAAAAGAAAATATTTTTTCTTCAGCAAGGATCAGAGGAAGCACAACCGTAGCACAGTGATGAGTAGTAGAAAGTGTGCAATTGGTTAGAACAGATTTAAAGCAGAGAGGCCGATGCGAACACACATACACACTCTGCAATGTAGCAACTCAAACACAACCAGCAGAACATATTCCCAGAGAAATGTCAAAATACAGAATCCAATTTTAAATATGGTCACTTAAATTAGAGTGACCTAGCCTGCACTTCAGACCCTTGGCCCCACTCCGTGAGTTGGAGCAGAGGGGGAAGGGCCAAGGCCTCCTCCCCAGCTGATTTCCACCCCTGAAGGATCAAGGACTGAGCAGTCCAGGCTTACAAGGATGGCTATGGCAACTGGCCCTTGCACTGGACCTGCGAACGAGCACACTTTCATTCTCTCCTTTCAGTGCCTGCACAAGGACTGATCACAATCTGTCCCTGAGAGGTGACGCATGGGGTGTGCACTCACCCAGAAGCAAAGGAAAGCCAAGCTGCTTAAAGTCCTTTTGTGTGTGCTGTTTCAGCTAACCATATGATCCATAAAGGTTGGGTGATTTTTCCTACACCTGGCTTACATGTACACCCACACACACATATTCTATAGTGTGTATTATATAATCACACACACATATATACACACACACACACACAATGTGTATGTATATGTAAGGCCAGGTGCAGAAAAATATACATATATAGCACTGATGACAGTTGCAGATCCCTACAAGTTAGTCAGATCTGTCTGGATTGTCTCTCTAATCATTCGTGTGTAGCTATTTTATTTTAATTATTGATTAAGTCCTCTCTATTCTGATATAAATTAATATGACAGACAAGCTTCATTCTCCTCTTTCTGATAAGCTGTCTAGAAACAGAATACAATTCAGAATACTTAAAAAATATTTCACCCCCAGGCAAAAAACTTATTTTAGTAAACAAAAGAAATATTTTTCAATTAAAGAGATTTCAAATCCCTGTCTATACAGTACACTGATATGAAAGGACATCACAGGGTAACTGGCCCTGCCCTTAGGAAAGGTCTCAACTTTTGCACTACATTAGCAAGGTCTTTTTCGCAAGTCCTAAAGCTGTCAGTTTGGGCTTCTGTCAAAGGAAACTGTTTCTGGTTTAAAGTGTGTGAAGCTTGTGAAAAGAAAGGCAAAACAAAATAGACAATAGTGTTTAAAGAACAACACTCTCCTCTACCCCAATCCTGCAAACCAGTCCTCAAGCAAGTAGCTCCATTTAAGCCATTAATTCCCTGTAGTGGTCAATGGGACTAATTGTGGGAGGGACTCCTGATGTAAGTGCTTCTGGGTCAGGTCCTGAGACATTACTGTAGAAAAATAGAGGAATATCTCATGAACTAACAATAATTAAGATGAAGCTGGATACTGCAGGAAACTAGCATAGGGTCTGGGTTACAGAGATGTTCACTAGTTTGAATCCAGTCAAAATTAATAGGGACCAAAAGTTACTATCTGATGGCTGTCTAGTGACCTTTATGAAATTAGTTGATGGTCTCAGTCCATTTGCTAATGGACTTTTACTTCACAGAAACCTCCAACTTTGCTAACAATCTTGGCAGAGAGAGACCAATGAACTACTCCTGCAGGTGGTCTTTCCGGGTCAGGAAAGAGGCAATTTGGCCGAGCCGTGAGGAGAAGATGGCCACTGACCATGTTGTATCTGTTCTCCTCTGTAGCAAAACAGAGGACTTCAGTTTGTATTGCCCTCAGATTGACCATTTTTATGGACACCAAAAGGTAAAATTCACTTCTCTTGCATACAGCCCACATAATTGGTTCAGTGCAGGTGAATTCCGACCCATCCACAACCTGGGCCATATCACATAGTTACAGTACAAGCCCTTTGCTTCCTATCCTGCTATCGCTAATCCAGTCTATAGCCTGGAGTTTTGAATTTAACCCATCCCTCCACGCCAGGGTATAGTATATTGGATTCACATAAGCAAAGAGCATATGGCCCATCCCCTGGCTGAGCCCCATGATGGCTGCCCTCCATGCTGATCTTCCACAGGCAGACACCTTCCACAGCAGATGTGACTTATGGAAGCATCCTGTAAGATGGCTTCATCCATAGACTTCTGCCCAGCTCCACTGTAGTGCTGGGTCCCCTATACCACAGAAGAATTTCACCCTAAAATAGCTTCAATATAGAAAGCAAAAAAAGTACTAACCACAAAAGGTATTCTCAAATCTTAGAACATACAAACTGCCATTCTGGGTCCAATCAATGGTCCCTCTAGCCCAATTTCCTGTCTCTGACAGCTTCAGGGGAAGTGTACAGAACAGAGCCATTGGAGCGATCTCTTTCTGGCAGTCAGAGGTTTAGGGTTTCCCTGAGCGTGGGGTTGCATCCCTGATCATCTTGGCTAATAGCCATTGATGGACCTATCCTCCATGAACGGAGTTCAGAAACAACTACATAATACTTCTGGCCATCAAAACATCCCATGGCAATGAGTTTCAAAGGTTAACTGAACATTTTGTGAGAAAGTGCTTCCTCTTTTTTATATTAAAACTGCTGCCTATTAATTTCATCAGGTAACCCCTGGTTTTTGTACTGTGGCAAAGGGTAGTAACACTTCTCTATTCACTTTTCCCACCCCATTCATGATTTTCTAGACCTCTATCATACCTATCCCTTCTCTTTTCTATTATGAACAGCTCTAATCTTTTTAATCTTGCCTCATATGGAAGTCATTCCATACCCTTGACCATCTTTGCTGCCCTTCTCTGAACCTTTTCCAGTTCCTTGATATGCCTAGATTTGGTTTCTTTCTATGTGTAATTTACCCTACATTCCACATGATTGCTTCCTTTTATTGTCTGCTCTTGAGCCAGGAGAAACATGTCTAGTGGTCTCAAACGTCATACCTCACCAAAGGGCTGATCCTGCATACCTTAACTCATATGAGTTGTCAGATAGACTGCACTGGGACTGAGCTGAGTAAAGTTACTCATGCTCATGTTCGCAGGATCAGGCCCCAAGCTAATAACTGCCTATATCATTAGTGGACTGAGCAATGACCTGAAAACCAATTTTACTTTCAGCTTTAGATCTCCACCAGGAGCTCTGATTTATCTAATTAGAGAAAGTAAAAGTTCAGCAAACTGGCTACACACTGGGACATGAAAAGGGCATTTAGGGGATTATTTTTTAATCAGAGTTTTTGTTCCATAGAAAAATACTTGTTTGCTGCAACAGAAAAAAATGTCTAGAATCCCATGTCATTTTTGTTTTGTTATTTTAAATTAACCAAATATATACAATATGTTTTACTGTATTTTGAAAAGTAAGGACTGTCAGAAATCGTACTCACTAAATCAGGGATAAATCTTTTTGATTCATTGCCAGTTGTGGATATTAATATTTTAAATCAGTCCAATATGTTTTGAGCTGCTATACCACTTAGTTCACTTTGAAACTGAAACCATTTGTAACAAAATGTGTAGACCAATATTAAATCTATAATATATATAAATATTTAAAACTCATGGAGCCCTTCAAACTTTACAAACACTTGCTGGATTTTAGAGTTGACAGGGCTTTCTATCCAGGTGCATTAGAAACTAAAATTACATTGGCTGAAATCCTACAGGTATTTTGGAAAGAAAAATCAAAGACTACTCTCCATTTACAAAGGCTGCAAACTCTCCACTCTTTCTTGGTTCACTTAGATGAAACTCGAGGGTAAGGGACCAGATTTTTAAAATTATTTAGGCAGCTATAGATGCAGATAGGTGCCAAGTAGGATGTTTAAAAATGCCTAGTGCTTAGGGACTCAGTCGTTGCAATGCTGTGTCACACCTGTCAGGAGCCTTGGGGGAGAGAGGGGAAAAAAAAAATCACAGGACCACCACTGTACTCCACAAAGCCTGAGTTAGACGCCAAGGCAATGAATTGGGTAAGAGGTAGGTGCCTCAGAACGTGATCCATAAAGCCAGCTGTTAGTCAAGGAGCTGCCTAAGCTAGCCAGTGGGAGATGCAGACAAGAAGGGCGTGCACTAAGCTTCACCACTCTCTCAGAGTTCAACACCTAAAACTGGGCTACAGTGAGGTGTCTATCACTGCTTGTAATTCATAAACCAGGGGAAGATAGGCATTCACCTGCCTAAGTCACAAATGGGGCTCACTCAGCTATAGTCATTCCAATTCTTTCTCTGGCCCAAGTACTATTTAATTATTCAATTACTGAATTGAAGTGGAATAACTTCAATAGGCGAAAAGAACAAGGCATACTTCTGGCACCTTCAATAGGCAAGATTGAGCGAGCCCCACAATAGAATAGTCAACTGCCTCGTGAGCCATAGCCACACCTCTAGAGGTGGCAGACCCCTAAATCCCTTTTCATCAGGTGGCAGAGGGACTTGAACCAAGGATCTCCAGCATGCTCGGTAAGTACCCTAACTGCTGCCTTTCCTCCCAGTGGTCATTTATGGAGTTAAGTAGCCTCTGAATATGCCTACTGGTGCAGGCCCTGCTCGAGATTTAGGTAGCCCAATGCCCAACTATCTTTGCCTGGTTTGTGAATCACTCTGGGACTTAGGCAGGAGAGAGCTGCCTGGGTGCCTAGAGTGAGGCTGCAGGGCACCTGCTCGGAGGGAGACACATAGGCGGCCAGCGAGCTTTTACTGAAATAACTTCAGCCCCCTACAGGGCTAGACATAACAGAGGGTGTTTTGTGGATCACAGTGATGTCTGAAAACAGGACTTAGGCACCTAAGTACCTTTGTGGAGCCCACCATTGGTACCTAAGTCCCATTGGGCATGCCTTTATAATCTGACCCTGAGACTTTTATGCTGTGGCACTGAAGTAGTGTTCCTCATCCATGAAACACTTCATGGTAATAACAGGTGAGCTTAGCTCACTTAGGCCCTGACCATGCAACTGACTGCATTCAGACATTGCAGACAATGAAGCTGGGTGTGGGTACAGGGGTATCTGTGTGCACTGAGTTGTAGGGTCTTGCTGTGCTGCAGGATTAGAAGAGGGCAGGAGACAGAAATGCTCTTTGATCTCTTGCATGAATGTACTTCTGAACACATAGGATTGATTCTAATGTGACCATGATACCTAAACATTGTTTGGATCACTGAACACCCAAGCTAGTCTTTTTTTAATAAAGAAAAAATTGCAATGGTCTTTGACCATATATGGAGATAATTTGGATGCCTACACGTGTTGAGTGTGCAGTTTACCAAATATGGAACAGGTTTGGTTTTAGGATGTTAAAATAAAAATGCAAATTGAAGTCATGGCTATGTCGATATATATCAGCTGAGAACTAAAATAAGCCATTCAGTTTATTGAACATAAACCACTAAAGAGTCAAAGATGCCAACTTTCAGTAAACACGAGCCTGGGATGAATTCAGCCTAATGACCTACAGGTAAAAAATTCTGTATCTTCTTACCAGTCTAAATCACCCATGTTCACTCTCCATTGACTTTAATAGTTGGTGTATTCTAAGAATGAATATTCATCGTGGCAGAATTTAATGTTGATAAAGGCAAAGAAACATAATCCCAGTTATACATATAAAATGATGGGATCTAAATTAACTATTACCCCTCAGAAGAGATCTTTGAGTCATGGTGGATAGTTCTCTGTAAACATCTGTTCAATGCAAAGTGGCCATTAAAAAAAGCTAATGACGTTAAGACCAGTAGGAAAGGGATAGATAAAAACAGAAAATATCAAAGCCACTATATAAATCCATGGTTCGCCCACACTTTGAATACTGCATGCAGTTCTGTTCACCCCCATCTCAAAAAAACACATTAGAATTGGAAATTCTACAGAGAAAGGCAGTGAAAGTGACTGGGAATAGGGAACAGCATCAATAGGAGAAGAGATTGGGACTGCTCAGCTTGGAAGAGAGATGATCGAGGGTGAATGTGATCAGAGGTCTATCAAATCAGGAATGGTATGGAGAAAAAGTGTTATTTACCCCTTCATGTAACACACAAACCAGAGGTCACCTGATGAAATTAATAGGTGACAGGTTTAAACCTAACATAAGGAAGTACTTTTTACACAATGCCCAGTCAACTGTGGAACTAGTTGCCAGGGGAGGCTGTAAAGGCCAAGAGTGTAACTGGGTTCAAAAATAATTAGCTAAGTTCATGGAGGACAGGTCCATCAATGGCTATTAGACAAGATGGTCAGAGATTCAACCCCATGCTCTGAGTGTCCCTAAACCTCTTACTGCCAGAAGCTGGGACTGGACAACGGGGGATGGATCACTCAAATTATCTTGTTCTGTTTATTCTCTCTGAAGCATTTACACCGGCCACTGTCAGACAGGATGCCAGGCTAGCTGAACCATTGATCTGATGTAATATTGCCATTCTTATGTTAAGAATCTACGCAACCTTTTCAAATTTTAATCACACTACAGAGTGTGGGTGGGTGGGTGGAGCAGTGTACCCTCTCCCAGGGCCACCATGAGGGGTTGCCCCCACCAGAGACAAACACTGGAGGTGCAGGCAGCTGGTAAATTCCCCATTTTCCCAGGGGCAGGGACAGGCTTTGGCCATGGGGCTTCCGGCTCCATCCACAGGCTCTGGTTCCAGGCTCACCACCCCAGCCATTGTCCCTGGGCCCTGCAACCTCCCTGCCCACCTCCACATCCAGGGTTAATTTGTCCCAGGACTTGCCGAGGCTGAGTACGTCTGCTGTGAAAAGTGATATTAAACAAACATTTTTCACAGCAGCAGACTTACTATCTAGCAAGTTCTTAAAAAAAAAAAGCAACCAAAAAAGCCAAAGAAACAACAAAAAGACAAGTACATGCAACAAAAAAAGACAAATACATACACCTTATCTGTGTTTCTATTCTGTTTAGGTCCAGTAAAGCAGAGAGGCCACAGTACACTGTTTTATTACTGAGTCTGAAAAACGCCTACATAAATAAATTACAACACATATCTAGGAAAAATAAATAAATATGCATAAAGTTAAGTATTTTAGGAAAAACTGTCAGCACGGTCACAAGCAAGAGTTGGTGGCTGCACGGAGGCCACCATTAAAATTTGGTTGTGAGAACCCCTGCCCTAGTGCCCACCTGAAACGTGGCCACTCTAGCTCTTTGACCCGGGTGCACGGTGGGAAAACTTGCCTGTCTACCCCTCACATTACAGGGACTTTAACAGCCTGCTGAGCAGTCATTTTGATCAATGTGCTCCCAGCCAGAAACATGGAGGAGGTACTTTTTGAAGAACTTCTCTTGCTTATGCTTTCACCCCTGTGTCAGGAAATGGGCAGAGCTTCTGAGAGACACTGGTGGACATTTTGGCAGTGTTTTCTGATTCAAAGGTACCTGACAGTTTATAATGGAAAGGAGGAAGAGGAGAAGGCAGAGGAAGAGTACCCAGGTATAGCAGACTCAAGCTGGCTGGTGCCTCTCAGTACACTCTGTACAGCCTCTGATGCCCCCTATATAGATCAGTGCTTCTTAAAGAAGTTTCTCTCAGGTCTGATAGTTCCTCCTGACCATTTTTATATTATATATTTGTGTTGTGGCAGCTAAAAATTCCCTTTGCCCAGGTTATAGTTGAAAACAACCTGTTTGTAAAGCTACATACACAAAAAGGTCTCAGTTCTAAATGTCCTTTAAGAGCATTAGGTCTCATGCCAGCATATATATACACACACACACACAATTTTAACTGCATATTGGAAAAGTCATTATTTGTGAGCTATGTTTCCTCAAGTAACATTGGTAAAACACCTAAAATTCCTTCTGTTTAAACCAATGTAAGCCTGAAATTTTTAAATTTCCATGCAGCATTTATATGGACTTTCTGGTGTTGAAAACAGTATGTAAAAATCTTTATACATCCCAGAAGTATTATATACGGTACATATTTTTAATATGGATGAAAATGGAAAAGAGAATTTCAGCCACATTTGCCTTCAGGCTAGATCCACAGGAGGATTTAGGAGACTAAGATAGGAATTAGATGCCTAAATCCAACATTTAGGCACCCAGTTGCTCAGCTGCCACCTAATCCTGGAAGCACCTAGATTTCCACCATGAAAGTCTCCTATGGGTCTAAGTTTCTGCCAGTAAGCATCCACAGTGGCCTCAGTTTAGGGGCCTACGTGACACTCTCATGCCTAAACTCCAGTGGGATCCTCTAATGAGATGCTGCCCTGCCTATCTCACCAGAGGGGCCAATCTGGTAGGTAGGCTCAGACCTTGTCTAAAACACACAAAATTCGGGGGAGGGGAAGGCAGTGGAGGCCTCCTTACAACCTTAGTTCTAGGCAGTGGAGGCCTCCTTATGACCTTGGTTGTTAGGGAACTCATCCAGGACACGGGAAACCCAGGTTCAATTCCCCACTCTGCCTATTGCGGAAAAGGGATTTGAACATGGGTTTCCTACCTCTTGGCGTGTTACTCCAATGACTGGACAGTGGGATATTCTGAGGTGGGTTTCTCAATCTTTCCTGTTGAAACTATTCCACTGCATATAAATAACGAAATGTGCATTGGACCAGAGCGAGCATGAGAGTGACTCTGGTCCAGTGGTTGGGCACTCACCTGAGGGTGAGAGATTAGAGTTCAAATTCCTTCTGTACATCACCTCTCTCCTATTGGCTAGCCTAGGAAGCTCCCTCAGTGTGCTGGCTTTTGTGGGTCTCACTCATAAGAATGGCCATACTGGGTCAGACCAAAGGTCCATCTAGCCCAGTATCCTGTCTTCCAACAGTGGCCAATGCCAAATGCCCCAGAGGGAACGAACAGATAATCATCAAGTGAACCATTCACTGTCGCTTACTCCCAGCTTCTGGCAAACAGAGGTTAGGAACACCATCCCTGACTATTCTGGCTAATAGCCATTGCGGTGAATAACTCTCCCTTGCATTGTATAGGGAATCTAGGTGTCCAACTCAGGGCTGCAAACTCCACTGTGTGGCAGGGTGTTTAAGTTAGATATTGCAACACTCAGCCAGTGTGGATGTAGCTCTTTCAAATTTGGACCCTGACTCTGCAAACACTAACATACATGCTTAACTATGCTTATGTGAGTAGTCCCTTTAAGATTAAATAGTGTACAGTCTACTTATGGTACTTATATGGTCACCACCGCTGCAGTTTGAGCACCTCAATCTTTAATGTATTTATCTGCACAATACCCCAATTTACTGATATGGAACAGAGGGCAGAGAAAGGCCAAGGTGTTACAAAGTCTGATAGAGCAAGGAACTTGTATGCTGGTCTCCTACGTTTTAGGCTACTGCCCTAACCAGTGGAACGTCCTTCTCTAAAGTGATTTCAGTGGGACTACTCACATGATCAAAGTTATGCACATATGGAAGTGTTTGCAGGAGCTGAGCATTGGAACCAATGGCATCTCGCATTTATACTATTCACCCAGAAAAAAATTGGATGCCTCGACACATGCATGGTATATATTAGGTATCAGAGGGGTAGCTGTGTTAGTCTAGATCCATAAAAACAACAAGGAGTCCGGTGGCACCTTAAAGACTAATAGATTTATTTGGGCATAAACTTTTGTGGGTAAAAAACCCCAGTTTATCACAAATAGCTCAAATTCTCACCTACATTTTTTTAAAACCCACAATAATCCTTGAATTTCAGGCAGAAATTTTCCTTTTAGTTTTTGTTTTTAAAAAGTGGGTCATCAAATGCAATCACTGTAGCTAAATAAGCAAGCAAAACCATAAAACCACAAGTCCAAATGATTCTAGGCTCCAGATTGTATCTACAGAAAGTGATCAAGAGTTTAAAAACCTGCCATCCAAGACAGAGTAGCTATAGGAACACCAAGGCCTGTCCAACATGTTAGGCCTAATGCCAAAATGTATCCACACACAGTTTCAAAAACATTTTTTTTAATTGAAACTCATTTTCCCACAGTACCTTGCAAATTATGAAAACCTTTTTCATTAATCTGTTAATTGTAAAAACACTATGATTAAAGTCCAAATCTAAAGGGATATATTTAAAACAACATTGAATTTATTTACCTTGTTAGAGCTTTGCTGCACTCACTTGTTATTTTGAGTCTGATTCTGCCACCTGTATGCATGCTAAGTAGAACCTTAGTTATGCAAATCATCCTGGGGAACTAGAGACCACTCAGCCTGACTTAGCTTCCCAGGTATCAACTGGAGCAATGTATAAAACCTTCAATTTTCCAATACCTGGAAGATGAAGGGGTAAATCATGAGCAGCCAGCATGGCTTTACCAAGAACAAGTCATGCCAAACCAGCTTGAATTTCTTCTTTGACTGAGTAACTGATTTGGTGGATAGGGGGAAATGGGGTGGATATAATATGCCTGGACTTCAGAGAGGCTTTTGACAATCCCACATGACATTCTGATAAGTGGGCCGGAGAAATGCAGGCTCAACAGAACCACCATTAAGTGGATACATAATTGGTTAAACAATTGCAAACAAAGAGCATTTATTAATGGAATGATGTCAGATTGGATGGAGGTTTCAAGTGGAGTTCCACGTAGGGGAAAACTGGCTTGGCAGCAGCACTGCTGACAAGGATCTTGGAGTTGTGGTGGATCACAACCTCAACATGAGCCAGCAACTCAAGGCTGTTGCAGGGGTGGGGGGAGAGCAAATGGCCTTGTGAAAATAGAAAAATGGTCATACTTGGATTCACTAAAGAAGGGAAAACAAAATGTGTAGAGACAATCTCTTTTCCTTTCACTTTGATTTAAAATGGTGCCATTTCCAAGAGACAGGAGAAGTTACATACACACACACACACACACACACACACTGAAATGTGCAATGTAAATGTGTCTTTTTGCTGCACTTTGGTCAAATAAGCAAATCACTGAACTCGTATACACGATATCAAAAGAGTACAAATTCAACGTATTCAGCAAGTCCTCAATAGCTTATTTGCCATCTGAATGGGTCTGTTACAGTTTTAAAAACCAACTCAAAGAAATTTTATTATACCTCCTGCCTTCTGAAGCAATGTACCAATCTGGAAGTAATTCTTTACTGTTACATTTTCCCACAGATTTAAAATATTCTAGATTTTTCTATTACATGATAGTGAACACTTACCTTTCAGAACTTGTCTGGTCTGTCAACATTCCTTCGCTCTCTCTAAGGTGATTACACCCAGCTTTTAGTGACAAGCTAAAATTTTCTCTGTCCAAAAGGATGTGGTCAGTGAGTAGATTCTAATCACCGGGCTTTAAAGTATTTTAGCCCTTTAGCACAGCCAAATTGAGAGGTCTTACCATTTAATCTTGGCAAAGCCCACCATAGAGGTTAATGTACAAAATTCCAAATGACCAAACTTAGAAACTCAGCTTTGTTCCATGTAGTTTGAGGGGTAAAACCTGCACCTTTCTGTAGGTTGATCCCTCTCCAAACTCTTTTCTTTGTGATTTTGTAGAAGTTAGCCTTCTTTGGCATGAGGGCAAACAGTTTTTTGATGCTGAAATTCTGCTTCATATGCTGACAAATTTCCAATAAAAATGGCTACTGTTTGTTTAATTAACTGGCAGATAGGAATTCTGTGTTTGTTAAAGAGTCACGTACTTCATCAGGGTATGGGACTTTTAAGAGACTGTCTCGTTCTACTAAGTTTAGGACACCAAAAAGAGGCAATACAGAATTGCATGAGACTTTCCAGCTTCATTTTGCACTGGGGTTTGACAACATTTTTGGTTGAATTGATTTTAAACACCCTTTAAGTTTCACCTACAGTTTGAGTTCAAAAGTTAAAATTATATTGCTATATAGGAATAAGTGTGCACAAATACTTAGAGGCTCAGGCCTGCACAAAATTTTGCATACAAGTGCCCACATTTGTAGGTACACACACCTCTGTATGCACATTCAATAATCTAACACCTTAGTCATACACATATATTAGAATTTGCATCTGCATGGCATATCCTATGTGGTATAATAAATAAATCCAAAATTAAAGGCTAATATTTTCCAACTTGATTATCTAGAATTAGGCACCTAAATCCATTTTATGCTCCAAAAAGTCTCTATATAAATCCCAATTTAAAAAGGCTTAAAGCATATACTTAAATGCTTTGCTGAACAGGGATGCAATCACTAGCATGCATAAAGTAAAGCAAGTGTTTCAATGCTTCATTAAATTGGGTCCAGTTTAGGAGTTAAGCATCAGAATTTTAGAACTCAAGTTTCAAAGTTTACAATTTTTTCAAGGAAAATAGAAACACAAAACATTACCTTGTATAAAATGGTTGAATTAATGTTGCCTTGGAAACCTAAACTTTTTGGGTATCCTTACTTGTGCATATCTGCTAATGCAACATTAAACTTGAAAGATCTTTTGTCTCTGCATTTGATTTCCCTGTTTTTCCCTTTGCATTTTTTTTTAAAAGGAAAAAATGGAGGCTGACCTAACTTAGGTGGACTCTAACTTAGGTCTCAACTGAAGCATCCTTAAAACACAATATTAAGCGAAGTATCTTTAACAGATATTTTACCAGGGCATACTCAATATTCCAAATTGCTCTAGGACAACGGTGCTGCAAAATAATCAAAAGCAAGTCTCTTAACATATGTGCAGACATGCTAGCTTTAAACATACAGTGCCTGTTTTCTTCAAACATGATCAGTTTTTCCTGTCTCACTAAAGAGGAGCCTAAAACAAGCCCATTTTGAAGCTTCTTATTTCAACCATATTTGAGCTATTCAAGTGACAAATTATTTCAGTTGGAACATACAGAAAAGTGAGAGAGTGGGTTGGTGAGGTTGGATAACTCAATAGTAGAACAAATGTTGTCCAAACCAGGGTCGGCTCTGGCTTTTTTGCCGCCCCAGGCAAAAAAGCCTCCGGTCGCCCCCCCACCCCCAGCGCGGCAGGGGAGGGCGGCCGGAGCCCTGGGGGGAGGGCAGCGAGCCCCGGTCAGGGCTCCTCTCTCCCCGGCGGCGAGCCCCGGCCGAGGCTCCTCTCTCCCCAGCGGCCAGAGCGCTGGGGGGAGGGCGGCGAGCCCCGGCCGTGGCCCCGCTCTCCCCTGCGGCCGGAGCCGGAGCACCGCGCCGCCCCCCTCCAGGTGCCGCCCCAAGCACAAGCTTGGTGGGCTGGTGCCTGGAGCCGGCCCTGGTCCAAACTTCCCAAAAACACTGATCTTTGGGAAGAGACCAAGCACGTAAATTACAACCCAAAAGGAATTTGAGAAAGTTTGAGACAATGAGACAAAGGAGAGTTCAATTATAAGACCAAATTCATTCTTAGTATTGTTCACAGAATGAATTTTCTTCTTACTGATGGAATTACTAGCTAGACATGCTGCCATAAAAGAATTTAAAAAATCCTTAGGCCTGTGCTTTGTTTATATCTGGCCTAACAAACAGTCAGAAATATGGCCTGCAAAGTTACAATTCTATTTCTCTTAGAGATGGAATTGGTACTAGCCAGATATGAGGAAACAAGACTTGAGCTCACACAAACACAAGAGAAGTCTGAGGTCTAACTGGCAGCCAAGGAAATTTCGCTTGCATGATCAAATAGCATAATGCTGCGCTTTCCATTTAGAGATGAAATTACTGCTAGTGGAGCTTATGCCATAGAGAAAAAAAAAAGAGGAAAAATAACTTGTTAGTGCCTGCATTTAGGTCTAACTACATGAAGGTAATGATTTGTAGGGCTACTTATATAAATATGTATTTGTGAGTTTGTTACTGTCAGAGGCACTTTGCTGAATAAGGTCAAAAGACATTATGGAGATCTGTACCTTAATACTCAAACACAATTGACATCATGGCTGCCGTCCTTCATCACATGGAAGAGGCTTAGCCATTCAAATATTCAGAAGACCTGCCACGTGCTTTTCCACCGCATCATCTTTTGAAACAAACCTGAAATGAACCAATGAAATTCACCTCTACGGATTTGATCTGCCCTCCCCGCATCCAAAGATATCAGTAAGAGGGTCACAGGTTTAAAATAAGCTCAGTCAAAACCCCATTTGTTCAAATTTTGTGAACAAATCTGAAACACGGTAAGTTTTACAGCTGTCATTCCAGGTAACTCCAGTGAGACCTGTCCTGTTTTCCAACCCTCTGTACATGAACTACTCAGCTCAGGTGAATGCCACTTACAGAATCTGAGTAACAGAAGCCAAAGAATTATTTATTCATTTACATCCACTTTGTCATAACTTCCTAGCCCTCTCTCAATACCGTTTCCTCTTCTTTGGAAACGTAGTGCAAGTCTTGGGTGTGTTCTTTCGTGTGTTTTCTGTGAATGCTGATTTTCACTGAATGCAATTTCAAACCCAATCTGAACTTACAAATCCACCACTTGTAAAACTTCTTCTCCACCACTATCAGTTACTCTAACAATCCTCAGGTATTAGCCTCTGGACATTTTAAAGAGTGAGTTATGAATCTCAACTTGTAACCCTATCAATCCAAATTCAGACCAGGTGTGAAAGAATTCCCATTAATGGGAATGACAGCCATTTTCTCCAGGACTGAATTTGGCCCTCTATAAGGAATCTGCTGTTAAAACAAAAATCCTCAAGATCCAAGTTAAAGAGCTAGCTTCAGTGCCTACTAACTCAATGGGAATCTTTCCATTAATTTCAATGAACATTAGATCAAGCCCCAAACGAGCAGGACTATTACACTACATATGATACCAGGACTGAATTTTACAATAATATTGCAAATGTATTCTTTCTGTACAGCCCTGAATACTGTAATGTCATGTATAACCAAATCTGCCTAACAATATGTATAAAAAAAAAGTATTTCCAAAAAGTGAGGAAGTTTTGTTCTTCACACTTCATTATGAAAGAAACAAAACATGCAGTATATTAGTTTGGATTTCCATTAGTATTTGCACACACGTAGAACTTGGTATTCATTATGCAACATATTTGCTGAAATTCTGTAACCCTGAGATACCATTTTTTAAACTATTGAGAACTAAAATTCTCAGTATGTTTATTTTGCATCCAGGAAACAATGTGCACCCTCGCTAAGGGATAAATTAACACTTACAAATTCCCAGAATTTGTAACCCCGGATGTGCAGCCTCACTCATTAGGGATGTGTTTTTATTAAGTGTTAGACAGTCTGGTACTATCTTACTGAGATATTGACTAAATTCTTACCACTTCAATTTTATCTTCTAAACTCATGCTGCTGATGATTAAACTATTTCAATGGACTTTTTAAATGAAAAACCAGAACAGATTGAGTCTGATTTTCCTTGAAAGTGAGGGTTAGCACCGCTCAGCTTTTTTTTGGACTCTGAAAAGATTAAATACAATTAATTTAGTTGCTGTTTTAATCCTGTATGATTTTAGTGAGCTAGGCTGAAGTCTGGCCTTTATTTCAATGGATGCAAGCACAAAATCTGTAGTCACATTTTTGGCACCTGCAAATGAATTCAGTGTGAAAAATTAGAATTCTTGCATCTTTGGATACTTGATTTGCATCCACAAGTTTTATGCCCACAATTCAACTGTGGGGACAAAAATGTAGGTCCTAATTTTGGGCCACAAGTTTAAAATAAAACTGAAAAGGACTAAATTGTAAAGTGCCTAGGATACTTTGAAAGTTGCCAACTTGAAAGCTGGCAACCATTTCACTAAAACCTTAGCCTTCATACCTAGCAACGCTCAAACCTGCCACTATGACAATCAAAATGTATGACAACCAAAATGTGAAACACCTGTTTTGTTGTGCATAATTGGCCGAGAGTAGTTTTAACTATCAAACCTGTTTGAAACCAATGTGAAAATAAAAATATATTTTGAAAAGCAAACCGGAAAACCAGAAATTCCACCCTGTGTAACCACAAAGCTCCCCAAAATGGGTCATTATTAGGGTTTGAAGCCAAGACTTTCAAAGCCCCGGCACAAACCTCTCCCACTTGAGCTAAAGATAGCTTCAATGGCTTTACAAAGTACTTTTGGATACCCTGAACATGAAATAGGATATATAAAATCAAGTTCTGTTCTATTACAGAATGTATGGGGGACACGGATCAACATTCATGTCACACTTCCTGTCAGTACTCTGCCCAAGCCAGAGAAGCTAATGATCTAACCAGCGGACTAAATTCAGTGATGAATCCTGGTCACGTGTCACCTGAGGCATGTTGCACATAAGCTAACATCACCAGATGAATATTTACTGACTCCTTAAAAACAACCATATTTGAATGTTACCAGCAGTCCTGGGCAGTCTTCCTATCCATTACCCCTAGAGTGCCACTTCCCCAGTGGCTGGTAGGGGAACCGAGGCCCACCCTCTACAACAGGTTCCAGGCTCTGTAGCCCCAACACACCTCCCTTCTCCCAGGGAGTGGTGGCAGACTACTTCTCCTGCAGCCTCATCTCTACTATCAGGTCTCTGGCTTTACAGAAGCCCCACCTGTTCCTGTACAGGTGAACTTCCCATAATTAAGACTTTCTTCTTAATTCTCCGAATTTGCAGCCTAGTAGGTGAATAGGGCCATCTGGCCTCCGTTAACACCTTCGAAGCAAGGGTGAAGTGAACAGCCCATCACACAAACCCACTTAAGCTCTACTTTGCTTATAGGCTTTGTGCAAAGGAGTGCATATCTCTGCCATTTCCGCAATAGGGAATGTCATATCCAGTTCAATATGTGAATGTAATACTTTACACATAATAAATATTGGGTGGAAAGGCCAGGGAGACCTCCTGGAAAACTACAGATACATGCTTTCAGAAATGATTCTGCTTAAATATTCTGTATTTTTATTCTTGTTTTCCTATCACTGATATGCAAGGGCAGGTGGTTTTGAGCTATAGAGTCAAGACTCGGCTAAAGACTTCCCCAAAGTTTGGGAGTGCCTGATTTAGGGTTTTATTTGGACCCATTTCTAATATATAAAAATATTATGCACTTGCATAGTTCTCATTTGAGAATCTCAAAACAATTTACAAACATTAATGAATTAGCCCTCAGAGTATTATTAGCCACATTTTACTTCTGGGGAAACTGAGGTAAAGAGACATGAGCAGACTTGTCCAGCATATTGTGGCAAAGTTGGAGAGGGAACACAAAAGTCCTGGCCCTGAACCACAAGACCACATGTTCTTGCAATATCAGTGACAATCACAGCACACAATCTTTGTAGCCAAGTATTTAATCTGCTCTTAATGGTTATCCCCCACTTCATGATATAACTATGTTGGCAAGGCAACAAACCCTTTACCCAGCAAGCAAACAGATCATTCAGGTTTCTGGTGAGATACAAGGTGCAGAAGACTAGCTTTTAGATAGCAAGTATTGCATGCAGCAATGGAAGCAGATGTATTCAACAGAGTACGACAGGAAATGACAGTTATATAACCTATTGATCAAGGAAGACTGACATTATAAAGAATATCAATCCAGAATTAGCTAAACCAAAGAACAAGACAATAAAGTAGCCATCTTGAGACTGGGGAAGCTAATGGCTGTTCAATCAGTTTAAACAGTTGTTTAGTTTATTTGAGACAATACATGGGACAGACATATTCCTGCTGCAAATTTCCAGCTGGCTGACCCTGTCCTGTTACAGGTTCCCTAGTTAGAACCTGTAAACACAATTAAATGTGAAAAATCTATTAGGAAGTGACTAAAGACATACTTCAGGTGATACTGAAGGAGGCCTGATATCACAACAAATTGCGACATCTCTGGCACCAAAAGGAACACTACAACCAAACATCTGACTTGGAGAGGACTTGCTATGAAACGGCTTACAAGCTTGCAGTAGAGAAGTACTCTTACATAAGACAGATTCAAATGGGTCTAAAACTGGTAGAGTATTTAGCAGAGAAAGTGTCATTTGACTTTGTACTTCTTAGTAAAACAGATGAAGCATAGTTAACCATGAAGTATTCCACAAGCCTTACCTTATTCTTTTGTTCTAACATAGCAGGGAGGATACAATGCAACCAGCTCAAGCTATCTAAAAGGTATTAAAGAGTTTCTAAATGGCTGATAAGGGAGTTTGCAAATGGGTTAAGCTAACTTGATGGAAGAAAACAGAAGTTTTTTGCCTGTGTATACAGGGCCTTACATTTTCACATTCCAAACAACCCAAAAACAAGTGAGTTTTGCCTGGTTTTAGGTTCTATTGCAAGGGTTGATACAGCTCTATTTCAGAGTCCTCTCCAAATGCCCCATTCCTAATAGAATTTCATATTTTAAAATTACTAAGCAGCTGTAGGTCCAATGCAGTATTTAACGAAGTTTGTGTTGTAGTGTTCTAATGCCTAGAAGTATGTTGCACAAGAGTTGTACAAAAGAAACCAATGCTATATATTTTTCTTCATCTTCAGTAAATAAATCATTCTATTAATCTTACTTATGCAAATTGCTAATTCATTTACATACAATGATCAATATTTAGTTGTAGTTTCAGGGTGACTTCTGTCAAACGATTAAATGAATTGACACATCAAAGTGGTTCTGCTAACAATTTTCAAATGATTTTGCAAAGAAGGAATAAAAAGCATTCTGGGAATATTGTTTCTGAGTTGTTTTAGCATCTATGTGAGGTCTGACCAGCAAACATGGCTTTTGTCTTGTCAAATATGTGCTGATACATATGGAATAAATATATATTATGGGTGAAAAACTGGCCCCCTTTAAAATGGGAATTTTGCATTGATTTCAATGGGTCCATGTTTCACCCTATGTTACCCAGCTATTGGTATTTCTTAGGGCTTATCTTCACTACAGGAGTAAGTCAACCTAAGTTATGCTACTCCAGCTACCCTGTTTCCCCGAAAATAAGACATCCTCCGAAAATAAGGCCTACTTACAGTTTTGCCTCTCGTTGTAATATAAGGCATCCCCCCGATAATAAGACCTCCCTGATAATAAGGCATCCACCGATAATAAGGCATTTTTCATTTCTGAAAAATAAGACATCCCCTGAAAATAAGACCTAGCGCATCTTTGGGAGCAAAAATTAATATAAGACACTGTCTTATTTTCGGGGAAACAGGGTACATGAATAACGTAGCTAGAGTTGATGTAGACTAATCCCGTCGTTTTCATTGTGCTGAGTCGACGAGAGACTCTCTCTGGTCGACTACCCTTGCTCTTCTTGGAGAGCTGGCATACCAGGGTCAACCTGAGAGCACTCTGCAATCGATTTAGCAGCAACATCGATCTCCTCGTAGTGGAGACCAACCCTTAGGTTGTATGAATGTAGATTTTATGCTAGAATCTGCCTGCCTCATATGACATGGTTCTTCATAGCAGGGCTTCGGAGCTGTGCTCCAGATCTGCTCCAGCTCCAGGCAAAAAACCTGCAGCTCCACTGTTCTGGAGCTGCTCCATGCTCCAGCTCTGGGCTCTGCTCCAAACCCCTGCTTCATAGAGTTATTTTGTAACAAATTATGTCACACAAATCTAATGCATAGAGCCCTTTGTCATTTTATCACCCACAATCAGCAGCAGCATTGTTACACACATTGTTAAAGTGTGTAACAATGGACTTCACTAGCCCAATCATTCTCACTAGCAATGTGTTAGAATATGAAACCACTAACATACATGAAACTATACGGAATAGAAGAGGACGTCAAGCTTATTAATTCAAGCACATTCACAGCAAAGGCAATCAGCTCTTCCTAGATTCAACACATCTTTGCTCAAACTTTTGAAATAATCACCCAATGGGCAGAAAATTTCAGCCTAAAAAGTGAAAGTTTTAGAAAGTTATAGCAACTGAAAAATAACCTTTAGAATAGAAATGCTTGGCCAACCTTAAGTGACAGCTATGCATAGTAGTATGTGCCCCAGCTACAGATTGATAATCATTAGGGGGCACTGAAGTCAATGGAACAAGGACAATCTACACCAGCTGCAGATCTGTCCCTGGGACTATTAATTAAAAACTAAATGCAAAACTGAAAATTCTAGAGAAGTTCTTCCCTTACAACTTCATTCAGCAAGGCACTTAAGCACATGCTAAACAGTAAGCACATGAATAAAAAAATATTCATCCTGAAAGATGAATTGATTTTATATTTGAATGGCATCAAAAATATTTAAGATCCCTTTTGCAATGACTTTTTCAAAAGTGAAAAAACAATCAATGTTTTCTTAAGAGCTACCTGAATTATTGTCAGTCTTTATACAGCAAATAAATATTTACAACAGCAACATATAGAAATATACTCCAATGTATGGGCCTTCGCTATCTGTAAATGCGATTACTGCTTTTTTTCTTTATTTCACTCTAAGGATATGGTGCAGTTACAACCAATGTAATCAGAAGAGAGATTTCATTTATTATATATTCTTTTCTCTTAAAAAATAAACTCTGAATCCCAGCTGTTTTCATGTATGGTCCATTGGTGAGAATTCAAACAAACTTTGGTGAGAATTCACATCTCAGCTTTTTTGTTTCGGTCAGCTTTGTCTAATCTCACAGCTTGTTGCTTTGAAGTTGTTACCATGATTTTATGGAATCCAAAGAAGGATCTTTGTAGCAGCATGCAGCCAAGCATGCCAGTTATTTAGATAAGTATAACTTATTTTAATCAACACTTATCTGTTAGGTTTGCCTTTCATTCAACAAGCCTTCTACACTGATTTATGCTCCATCAGTGGGATGGCACCATATATAAATCACTATTAAAAGGACTGTACCAAATTAAAAAAAAAAAAACACCCCCACACACAAACCACAATAATCCTGCCTTACAACCAAAACTAACCAGCAGTAGAAAATCTCCAGCTGTAGTTAAATATCCGAGATGGAGAACACAGCCAAAGAATGCCTCAGACTGGATTCTCACCCATTGCTGACAGGGTTGAAAACATTTCACATTTTGTGCTCAGTAAAATAAAGCATTTGGCTGTTTAACATCACAAATGAAACTGGCACCATAACCTTTAAGTGGCCCCCGAAGCTGAATAGGAATCATTTCCTGTTTTTTTGCAAAGGAAGATGCCTTCAGATTTGGTCAAATGATAAATTTGGAACAGAAGGCCTCCTTTAATTCTAGCAATCCTATCCCTCCCACTGGGCTTTCCTAGAGGTGACAGAGTTGAAACTCCCAGGTTTTATTTTCAGAACATGGTCATTTCTCATTTTGATATTTTAAAGTAAACAATTTACTATTCCCAAGTATTATTCAAATATAGAAAGGTGGGTGTCTGGTGCATACATAATCAAACATCCCGCCTGTACTAGACAAATGTCTCAAATCACTTGATAAATTTCCTTGTTGCTATTGTTATTCTTCATTCACTTCCCCCAATTATTTAGCATTTCAAACAGTGTATCACATATTTACCCACAGCTGTAGTGGGATATAAGCAGGTACCTTATTTTCTAATGTTCATAGACTAGTCTCTGATTATTTGCCTGTAGGACCAAAGTGGTTTTACACAGATGTTTAAAATAAAGAAGTTTCTGAAAGTATATTTGTTGTCAAACCTTCTAGTGAGAAAACGTCAGTTTCTGCAGGAAGAACAAATCTCTCTCCTTAAACCATCTGTAGGTCATACTAGTTTTTAACTTCAAATCCTCATTGGTGTTTGAAGTTGACATTAAGATCTTTTAGGTTATTTTTGTTAGTAATAAAGAACTCAGCAAAATTTTAAGCAATTTAAGTTAAAATACTCTCTAAATTGCCAAGTGTGTTTTACAGACTTGGATTCAAAACTATACAAATCATAGCTTGTGTTGCATATTGAGGTTACATGAAACAAATTAGGAGATTATCAGATTTTAGATATTATCTACACATTTACCAATTAAAATTGGATGGTTTTTTGTCCTTAGATGTGCTTACAGCAGAGCACAGCATTTAAAGCACCATTTGTGGTCTATTAGGAAAATGTATTTGTAGTTTTGATTCTGTCTTAATGTATCCTACAGTGTAGACAGAGCACTTGTTTCTATGGCACTCAGCATAAACAAAACTGTACAATGAGAAATCTGTCTCAGATATTTTATGTAACTGATCTCTGAAGTGATGAGCTTACAATCCAAAAGCACATGGCACAAAATGTTAATACTAAATAACCTGAGGGGGCAAACTAGAAATTAAACTTCTCAGGAAAAGCAAAGAAAACGTGCTCACCGCAACTGAATGAGGTGGATCTGTGTCTTGCTGTCAGAAAAAAGGGACCAGGGCTCATTTAAGTGTCCCTACAGTATTTGAGTTACAGGGGAAGGGAAAGGTAGGACCACTGACCCACCATGTGCACTGGAAGGTATTTAGGGTCAGGAAGGAATTTGCCCCCCCGGTCAGATTGGCAGAGGCCCTGGGGTTTTTCCCCACTTTTTTCAGCAGTGTCGGATGTGAGTCACTTGCTGGTTTCAACTAGAGTAAGTGGTGGATTCTCTGCAACTTGAAGTATTTATATCAAGATTTGAGAACTTCAGTAACTAAGCCAGAGGTTATGGACCTATTAGAGGAGTCGGTGGGCAAGGTTCTGTGGCCTGCGAAGTGCAGACTACTACTGGCCCTTCTGGCCTGAAAGTCTATGAACCTGTGCAACCCCAGTCAAGGTGTTGCATGTGAGAGGAGAAAATACAAACAATCTCTTCCACTTCAGAAGAGTATTTGTTTTCTTTTACATTTCCAACAACAGCAGCATCATTAATAGATTATACAGATAAAACACACAGATTATGTACAGGGCACACACTTTTCACAACAATGTAATACTCACTTTCCGTCTCATTATTCAACTAAGGTTGTTTTCAAGGAAAATTAGGATTTGTATGTCTCTGAAGTGACCAAAACATTCCCCTCCCCTCAGTTTAACAGAGTGGATATAAGCACTAATCTCTGTCTCAACCCTGGTCTACACTGGGGGGGGTGGGCAATCGATCTAAGTTACGCAATTTCATCTATGTAAGTTGACGTACTTAGATCGACTTACCATGGTGTCTTCACCGGAATGAGTCGACTGCTGCCGCTCCCCCGTCGACTCTGCCTGTGCCTCTCACAGCGCTAGAGTACAGGAGTCGATGGGAGAGGGTTCGGGGGTCGATTTATCACGTCTAGATCCCCGCTGGATCGATTGCTGATCCGGCGGGCAATTTAGACATACTAAGCTAGAATGACATTTAGGGTGTCACCAAAGTTTAGTGTCAAACAAAAAACATTGATGGAATAATTCTGCAAATTAATATTGTTATTCACGATAGCTTATTGGTCATATTCATGCCAAGTGTAATTAAATGCAGAATTGAACATATTGATTTGTCACTTAGGAAGTCAAAGTCACTTACTTTAAGTCAAAGTAACCCAAGTAAAACAGGCAGGAAAAAAAATGCAGAAAAAAATCTGCACCATGCCGATTACTGTATTATGTCATTCTCAACTACATTCTTTATACATATTTATTAGACATAAGCCATGAATGGTACTTCAAAGCATATACAAGATAGCTTTACTGAAACAATTCCTTCCTGTCATGCAACTTGCACATAAACTATTGTAGGAATCAAGTTTTGATTAGAAATGAACTAGAACTAAAATACTTCCCCTCCCCCCAAAAAGGGGAGTATGGCTTATAACTTTGTATTTCCTTCACACACTAACTCCTGTTGTAGTACAACATGAGCAAGCTTCCCTCCAATAAGGTGGCATTAGAACAAGTTCATTGCCTCCTGTTAACTTTTTCCTTACAATGCTCATTAATTGAGCAGAAGCTCATTTTGATCATTCAGCTTACAAGTAAAAAATGTATGCATGTAAAAACAATTGAACTAGTGCATTTTGAGATGAAATTCAGGAAACCACCCTGCCATGACTCTACTTCCATGTCTAGGGTACTGGGTAGGAGGTGGCATAGCACCCCACCTGTTTTCTCTTCTTTACTCACAGATAGTGATTCCTTTATTGTTGTGATGATCAATTAGTACTTGTTCCCCTCAATATTAACCATGAAATCTTAATTATGACCTTATTTAGCAAGACACTTAAACACATGCCTAATTTTAAGCATATGAGTAGTCCCGATGATTGAGTCATGTTCTTAAGTACTTTGCTGAATCAAGGTCTATAATTATATTTACAAGAAGAGAGTTATTTTAAAGAGAGAAAGACACCAATAAAAAAAATCTAAATTCATCTTACCTAGACAAAATATGTTAAAATGTTGGCTAATATGGGAAGGGAACATAAGATACCAATTTAGAAGTGTGGTGGAAAAAGTCACCCATACATTGATTTTAGTTCACAGACTCAAGGCTGAGGCCAATTTATTGCAATACATACCAATGCGTTGGGGGTTGTAGTCAGAAACCACACCCCTGATCACAGCTCGCAGGCTGCTTTTATTCGTACAAACCGCAAACATAGTACAAATTATACGTCATTTACGAAGAAAAAAGAGTTGGGGTCTGTTCCCTTTCTCGGTACCCTCCTCATTATTTTTCCAAGAATTGGGTGCATATTGGGTGGGGGGCTTCTCGAGAAGCCTGATGCGGTCAAAACTTGGCACCAGCTAGTGTACATTCTCAGAAGAGTGCATGGTACCTTCCGGGCATTATGGTCAGTGTACCGGGGAGAGGTTGACAGGACGTCCAAAGAAGGTATCTAATTGGCTAGTTTGCATTTAGCTGGAATTACAGGAGAAGTTAACATTTAGCTAGAACTAATTTCTTCACACAAGCAGTTATTATATTTCATCAACGAGCCGTTATCATATTTCCGCTGCCAATAACACACAAGCTGATAATTTGACACACAAGCTGTTATTTTGCTAGGGCACTCCACATTTCCTCCCCCTCCCTCCTCTGATCCTAACCCCTAACCGAACTTGTCAGAAGGTTGTGTTGCTTAGTTCAGTTCAGGCCTGCGGCCTGCAAAGGCCTGCATTGTGGGCTTTCACCGGCATCTCAAGCAACATAAGGGAGGCCGGCCAGGCCTATTCCCTCACAAAAGACATTCCAAGATGATTTACTCAAGGCCTGGTCTTGCCAGGTCTCCTCACATGACCTTCCATTTTGTCTGAATAGGACTGTAGCCAATATACATTCACCTTGATGGTACTTCATCTTGTTACTGCCTTTTTCCATGTTGTGTACTTACTGTAGCACTTTACTATATTTTTATTTTGGCGCTGTAGTCTCTAGAGCTTCATCTCCAAGAGTGGGGACACACTAATTGAACCTGTAGCTTTCAAAGAGGAAATTTCTTACTTGTAATGGCTGTTCTCTGCCAACACTGGGACAGATCCTCAGCTGATAAAAATTGGTGCAACTTCAGTAAAGTTAATGGCACTCTACCAATTTACACCAACTGAAGATTTGGCTTATTCTCTCTAAAGGTACGTCTGCACTACGGGATTATTCCGATTTTACAAAAACAAATTGTATAAAGTCAAGTGCACACGGCCACATTAAGCACATTAATTCGGTGGTGTGCATCCATGTACCGAGGCTAGCGTTGACTTCCGGAGCTTTGAACTGTGGGTAGTTATCCCATAGTTTCTACAGCCTCCCCCGCCCATTGGAATTCTGGGTTGAGATCCCCATGCCTGATGGGGCAAAAAACATGGTTGCTGGTGGTTCTGGGTACAGTCTCACCCCTCCCTCCATGAAAGCAATGGCAGACAACCCTTTCATGCCTTTATTCCTGGGTGAACACTGCACTGTGGACGCCATATCACGTCAAGCATGGAGCCCGCTCAGCTCAAGACAGCAGTCATGAACATTGTAAACACCTCGCGCATTCTCGTGTAGTTTATGCTGAACCAGGACCAGAAAAACCAGGTGAGGAGGAGGTGGCGGCGACTGCAGCGCGGCGACGAGAGTGATGAGGACATGGACATAGACACAGAATTCTCTCAAACCGCGGGCCCCGGCGCTTTGGAGATCATGTTGTTAACGGGGCAGGTTCTAGCTGTGGAATGCTGATTCTGGGCCCAGGAAACAAGCACAGACTGGTGGGAACTACATAGTGTTGCGGGTCTGAGATGATTCCCAGTGGCTGCAAAACTTTTGCATGCATAAGGGCACTTTCATGGAACTTTGTGACTTGCTTTCCCCTGCCCTGAAGCACCAGAATCCCAAGATGGGAGGAACCCTCACAGTTGAGAAGGGAGTGGCGATAGCCCTGTGGAAGCTTGCAATGCCAGACAGCTACCGGTCAGTCGGGAATCAATTTGTAGTGGGCAAATCTACTGTGGGGGCTGCTGTGATGCAAGTAGCCAAAGCAATCACTGAGCTGCTGCTACCAAAGGTAGTGACTCTGGGAAATGTGCAGGTCATAGTGGATGGCTTTGCTGCAATGGGATTCCCTAACTGTGGTGGGGCAATAGATGGAACCCATATCCCTATCTTGGCACCAGAGCAGCCAGTATATAAACCACAAGGGGTACTTTTCAATGGTACTGCAAGCACTGGTGGATCACAAAGGACGTTTCACCCACATCAACGAGGGCTGCCCAAGAAGGGATCATGACACTCACGTCTTCAGGAACACTACTCTGTTTAAAAGGCTGCAGCAAGAGATTTACTTCCCAGACCAGAAAATAACCGTTGGGGATGTTGAAATGCCTATAGTTATCCTTAGGGACCCAGCCTACCCCTTAATGCCATGGCTCATGAAGCCATACACAGGCAGCCTGGACAGTAGTCAGGAGCTTTTCAACTACAGGCTGAGCAAGTGCAGAATGGTGGTAGAATGTGCATTTGGACGTTTAAGGGGACGCTGGCGCACGTTACTGACTCACTCAGACCTCAGCCAAACCAATATTCCCATTGTTTTTGCTGCTTGCTGTGTGTTCCACAATCTCAGAGAATAAGGGGGAGATCTTTATGGTGGGGTGGGAGGCTGAGGCAAATCACCTGGCCGCTGATTACACGCAGCCAGATGCCAAGGCGACTAGAAAAGCACACCAGGAAGCGCTGCCTATCAGAGAAGCTTTGAAAACCAGTTTCATGACTGGGCAGGCTACGGTGTGAAAGTTCTGTTTGTTTGTCCTTGATGAAAACCCACCCCCTTGACTCATTCTCTGTAAGCAACCCACCCTTTCCCTTTGATCACAGCTTGCTTTCAAAGGAAATAAAGTAACTATCATTTAAAAATCATTTATTCTTTATTAATTGATTCTTAAAAAAAAGGGGGGGAGAACTGACAAGGTAGCCCAGGTGGGGTTTGGGAGGAGGATAGGAGGGAAGGAAAAGGCCACTAAAAGAGTTTAAAACAACAACAGCCTTTTGGTTGGGCTGTCCTCTGGGGTGGAGTGGGAGGGTGCACGGAGCCTCCCCCCACCCCTGCGTTCTTACACATCTGGGTGAGGAGGCTATGGAACATGGTGACTGAATATACAGGGGCTGCAGTGGCAGTCTGTGATCCTGCTGTCGTTCCTGAAGCTCCACCAGACGCCGGAGCATATCCGTTTGCTCACGCAGCAGCCCCAGTGTTGCATCCTGCCTCCTCTGATCTTCCTGCCGCCACCTCTCATCTCGAGCGTCTCTCCTCTCCTCACGTTGGTCCCTCATATCCTCACATTCACTGGCCTGTTTCCTGTACTTTGAAACCGCATCCTTCCACTCATTCAGATGAACTCTTTCATTGCGGGTCGATTCCATGATTTCAGAGAACATTTCATCTCTCGTCCTTTTTTTTTTCCTCCACACCACCTTATCTGAGATAGCCTTCAGGACAGAGGAGGGAGGCTTGAAAAATTTGCAGCTGCGGGAGGGAGGGAAAAAAGGGAGAGAAGTATTTAAAAAGATACATTTTACAGAACAATGCTTTACTCTTTCACGGTGAACAACACTATTCACATTACATAGCACATGTGACCATAGCACAAGGTCACATTTTGCATCTTAATATTGAGTGCCTGCGGTTTTGGTGTTAGAAAGCACAGACACAGGTCCGGGCAACAGAATTCGGCTTGCATGCGGCCATGGTAAGCCATTGTCTTTCGGCTTCTGTAGCCTTCAGAAAAGCAGCGCCCTGCTTTCCCACATACTAAGCAAAGCCCGTTGAGTGCTGCGGTTTTCCTGTTAACGTGCAGCAGCAGAAACCAAACTACTCCCCACATCCAATTCTCTGGGATGATAGTTTCATCCTCCCCCCACACACACCGCATGGCTGATATCAGGGAAGATCCCTGCAGAAACCAAACTAACCCCCACCCATCGCTTTACCCCTCCCCCCACTGCGTGGCTGGTATCAGGGAAGATCCCAGCTAGCCAAACATGAAAACCTCAGCGCCAATGATCCCCCTCCCCTGCTCCCTGCCCCCACTTGGCTAACTGCAGGGAAGGTTTTCTTTTCAGCCACAGACAAACAGCCCAGTAAGAATGGCCACTTCTGTCCCCTTAATTAAATTCCCATATTTCAACCAGGTTACCATGAACGATATTCTCCTGAGGATAACACAGCGAGATAAAGAACCGATGTTGCTTGAATGCCAGCAAACACCGGGACCATACGCTGCCAGGCTTTGTCATGCAATAATAGCAGATTACTTGCTACTAGCATGGTGTGGTCAAGTGTTCCACCATGGAGGACGGAATAAGGCTGCACTGCCCAGAAACCTTGTGGAAAGGCTTTTGGAGTACTTCCAGAAGAGCTTCATGGAGATGTCCCTGGAGGATTTCCACTCCATCCCCAGACACGTTAACAGACTTTTCCAATAGCTGTATTGGCCGTGAACGCACCCCAAGTCCTCTAAGGCAAATTAATCATTAAAAAACGCTTGCTTTTAAACCATGTTGTATATTTACAAAAGGTACACTCACTGGAGGTCCCTTCCATGGCCTCATTGTCCGGGGGTTGGGAGGGTACTTCTGTCAGGCTGAGAAAAAGATCTTGGTTGTTGGGAAGAACGGAGTGCTGTGTGCTCTCCGCAAGCTTGTCCTCCTCCTCATTTTCCCTGTCCACAGAATCCTCAGGCATGGCAGAGATTACCCCCTCCTCAGAATCCACGGTCAGAGGTGGGGTAGTGGTGGTGGCCCCCCCCCCCGAGAATTGCATGCAGCTCAGCGTAGAAGCAGCATGTCTGCGGCTCTGCCCCAGACCTTCCATTTGCTTCTTTGGTTTCTGGTAGGCTTGTCTGAGCTCCTTAACTTTCACGCGGCACTGTAGTGAGTCCCTATTGTGGCCTCTCTCCATCATGCCCGTGGAGATTTTTTTCAAAAGTTTTGGCATTTTGTCTTTTGGAACATAGTTCTGCTAGCACTGAATCCTCTCCCCATATAGCGATCAGATCCAGTACCTCCCGTACGGTCCATGCTGGTGCTCTTTTTCGATTCTCAGACTGCATGGTTACCTGTGCTGATGAGCTCTGTGTGGTCAACTGTGCTGTCCATGCTGGGCAAACAGGAAATGAAATTCAAAAGTTCGCAGGGCTTTTCCTGTCTACCTGGCTAGTGCATCCGAGTTCAGATTGCTGTCCAGAGTGGTCATAATGGTGCACTGTGGGATAGCTCCCGGAGGCCAATACCTTCGAATTGCGGCCACACTAACCTTAATTCGAAATGGCAATACTGCTTTCAGTGCTACTCCCCTCGTCGGGGAGGAGTACAGATATCGATATTAAGAGCCCTTTATATCGAAGTAAAGGGCTTTGTTGTGTGGACGGGTGCAGGATTAATTCGGTTTAACACTGCTAAATTCGAGATAAACTTCTAGTGTAGACCAGGCCTAATAGATAAACACTCACTCACCCAGCTCCCCTCAGAGAAAACATGTGAGGAAACAAAGGCTCATGGTCAGTTTTGAGCCTAGGGAATCTCCCACAGGCTGTAAACTGGTACAATGCTATTAGTGTACACCTACTTGGGTAAGGGAAAAATCCATTTGAGGGCGCTTTTAATGCTTTCATTGTTTGCTGTATTATTTAGGTATGTTTACAGTTGCTTTCGAGATGCTCTTTGTAAAGACTGTTGGCAATTACAGTACTAGATAATTAGGGATCGTTCATTAGTAGAGCTAGATGCAAATTTCTGTATGAAAAGTTTTCATCAAAGGTGGCCTTTTTTCAAAATTGATACTCTCCATGAAAAAAATATTAAGCTGTGCAAAAAGTGTCTGTTTTTTTAAAACCAAAAATATTTACCAACATTTTTCTCAGCATTTTAATCAAACTTGTTTGTCCATTAACATTTCTGCCAAAATTTTGATTAAAAATACTGTGGATGATTTCACCAAACAGGTCCATTTAGAACCCTGCAAAATAGAAAGTTTTTTTTTTTTGTGAAGTCATTCATGTTTTTTGTTATTTAGCAGCTTTATTTATTGGTTAGTAATGATATTTGAGTAGGTCCAGCAACTATATTCAAATACAACAAAGAGGAAAAGTGAAAAAAAGATTTGGGTGTGATCCAAAGTCTATTTAATTCAATGGAAGCATAATAAATTACTGTAAAGTCAACAGTCCAATAAGAGTTCATACTAGTAAATATAGGAATTGTCATGCTGGATCAGATCAGTGATCCATCTTGTCCAGTATCCGGTCACTGAAACTGGCCAGTACCACTGTAGAGGAAGGAGCGAAAAATCCAGCAGCAGGCAATTATGGAGTTACCTGTTTCCCAAAGAAAGTTTCCTCCCAGCACTCAATAGTTAGAGGTCAACTAAAACCCTAAAGCAGGAGTGTTTATACCTTCCTAAACTCTTGGGGCTTTTGTACTTATTCTTATAACTCTGGATATTCTTATTATCCATATATTGTTTAATAGCATACAGACTCCCTCCGACTTATGCAGTCATTCCGTTCCAGAAAGCCTTGCGTAACTCAAATTTTGCGTAAGTTGGAAACGTACATCACGCAAAAGTTTCCACAACTCAAAAATCCAGTTTCTGGCTTATGGAACTTTTTCTGTAAGTGCAAATTTGCATAAGTTGGGTCTTGCGTAAACGGGGAGCATCTGTATTGAATCCTGATATACTACTGGCTTCATGGTACCTTGTGGCAATAAGTTCTACAAACCAAGTATATAATTCTCACATAATTTTATGTCCAGTCAGTCTCCTCTCTAAAGTAAACAAACCCAAACTTTTCACTCTTTACTAAGACATCCTTATGAGTGGTCACTAGTGCTCTAACAATCTCAGGGTTTAACTCCTACACATGTGTAGGTATATATTTGATTGGAATCTCACCTCACCCACCTCAACTGTAATTCCCACCCTTTGCCACCTACTAAGACCAGCAGAGACAGTGGGGTTCTCTAGATTTCGCGAGCCAAAAGATAAAGCTGAAAATGAGAACTGAAAAGCCACACACAAAAAATTCCTGTAATTAGACTGCTATTCAGTGGGTGATGACTCAACGTTGGTCGGTCACCATGGCTCTATTGCATCTTAGCAAAGCACAGAATGCAGCTGTATAATTAAGCCCTAAGTATTGTGTGGGGAGAAGATTTTTTTGCATTTTTTTGCTGTTTTTAATTTTGTTCTCTCCAGTTGTTCTGAGTCATAGCATTAGTGGCAATAACGTAATGGTTTTTGTTTTTTTGTGGTGTGCTCAAACATTTCAGATTAGTTGGTAAAATTGGTGCCAGTTTGTGAAAAAATGCATTTTCATTGCATTTCATTTACAGCCCAGTCCTTAGTTCTCCTCATTAATCCAAATGCCCTGGTTGGAGGCACTGAGAAACGTGGAGAGGGAAGAGTGCATGGAATTCAGAAGATTAAGAAGTTATCAGGGAGTAAAAAATAAATAAATAAAAAAGGTTGGAGCTTCAAATATTTTGTTCCACTCTTCCCAGCAGACAATGCAAAGCTTCTAATATTTTTTTCCAGACTAACCAATTGTAGGGGTAACGGAGTCATAGTATAATCAAATAGTTATTTAAGGTCAAATTCTCCAACTTGTGGGTTATTCTCAGACAGAAGTGGGGTGGCGGGGGGAAAGAGACACTGACAAGGAGTTTCAGTTAGCTGAATTTCATTGTAGTTCTCTTGGGAGGTGGTTTCCCTATAAGCATTCCTGAAGAAGTTACCAGTCCAACCTGCAAACTCATAGTTGCCCTGTGTTCCAGTGGCAAACACTCTGCTCTCCAATGGTCCCCAAACTCATCTAGCTCCCGTGAATCACACCCCCAACAGGGAAAATGTTGAATGAGGCTTTCCTGAACATAGCTACTCCTGGAGCCGGGTGACTCTATGATGGGGGAAGAATCTGGTAGTAGAGACCTTACAGCCTCCTCCTGCCCTTCCCTATTTCCCCAACCCATTCCCTCACTCTCCCCCCCCCCAGTTCCCTACCTTGGGAACAAAGAGGAGCATGCTGTGAAGGCAGCACAGTCCATCTCTGCACTCCTCTAGTCTGCATTCCCAGGCACAGATTTTCCTCTGCTCGTGGAAATGAATGGGAGAAGATAAGCTTATGTCTCATTGCATGTATTTCTAAGGTGTCCATCACTGCAGTATCTGGTTGCTATTCATACAAAGAAAATAATATTACCCTTTCCTTGGCTTCACTGGCCAGCTCTAGTACATATTTACAGCAGCTGCTTTCAGATGGTCACCACCACCCCTGACAGAAATACTTCTGGGAATCATATAGCCACTGACTGGCTGGCACAATAAAGTCATTCCCAGAAAAATTGTCTCATGCCCTGGTGTGGTTATGCTGACATCATCCAGATAATAATGACTAGACACAGGCTAACCATTTGATTGCTTAGCCAAACTGAACCTCTGATCCTTTGGTATGGCACAATACAGATGTCAGCAAATCCACAGCAATGCATGGGTCAATTACCCTCCAACACTGGGAGAACCCAGTAGCATATAGACAGTTAAATCTGGCATCCCCAGGGCAGGGTAACCTTTCCCCCTGAAAAAAAGACCAATGTTAGTTCCCATCTAGAAATAATGAATAATGCATTAGGTCAAAGCAGTTATACAACTGCAACCCCATGATAGAAACTTTTATTTCTTCAAACAATAGATCAAAATACGCTGAATAATTAGGTTGACTTTCTAGGGTGAACTCCAAAGCGTGTCAGCGTTACTGGCTTGCTTAGCAATAGCATTTCTGACTTAAAAGGCAGGATATGAATTAACTTCCACTTTGATATTGTTCTGCAAAAGTAAAAATACATTCTTATTCTAATAAATCCTCATTGTATTAATTTATTCAATATTTTTGAAAGGAAATATTTCAAAATATTTTTTAATGCAATAAGGGATCTGCATGAAGTAGTTTTCTTGGAAATTATACAATTCAGGCCACTTGAGTTTGAATTTACCAGAACTACTTCTACTTAAGTGAACAATGTATGAATCCTACCATTGGCAAGCACAAGGACTTCCCCTGATGTTGTCAGTTACAGTTCATTAAGGATTCCTGTCTTCTGCCAATCTTTGTCCATCTGAAAGCAGAAAGTGAGACGTAACAATATACTGTAAATTTTACAGATCTCTCTGTAGGACATTGTTTCATTTATTGCATGCTGTGAAATAACCTCAAAAGGACTCCATGCCTGTAAAACTAAACTGTCTCTTTATTAAGAGAGCCAACTATAGATGTGTTTCAACTGCAGCAAGCATACTAGTCTTGTGCACAAACTTTCCTGGTACTTCCTCCAAACTCTTCCCTCCTACAACCTGTGTTCTGCTCCTCCCTCAAGTTCTGTGCAGGTTGCTACAGGGATTCACTTTTGCTGCTGATTCATGATTAGATTTTCTTTGCAAAAGTAGTATGGAGTGTTTGAGGTGGGTTACGTCTTACAAAAGATATAATTAGATCTATGTGAGCTGGGAATCTCGCATAATTTATCTATGCTAGCTCTGCTTGAGCTAGGTAGGGTGATGGCTTGGGCTAGCCACTCAAGTACTTCCCCCAGCTGGGCAGGTACACTCTTGAGAAACCTAGCCCTATCTGCTGCCCATGTTATGCTACTATTGTTAGTATGCTAGCTTGAGCAGAGTTAGTGTGGGTACATATACATGAACTGATAATCACATCCCAGCTTCAAGTGTAGACATACAGTCCTGGAAGCCTGGTGTATAGTAAAAAATATTCCGCCACAAAAGCCATCTTTAATTGTTACACACCAGGTTTGACCTTTGTACACAAATACTTTCATAGACTCAGTCTGTCATTCACAGCATGGTGTCCAGTAATATAAGATGCTGTACTTGTGACTAAAATTGTAGAATAAAACAGTAAGCTACTGTATGGTATCCTGGAGAAATAGGATGTGATCATATAATTATAATTTGATTATAATCAAAGGCTGTATCAATAATACATCCACACAAAGAGGAAGAGTTAAGGTTGCCTGGGTAACCTTAGCTTTTGTAGTCTCCAAACTACATGTGAAAACTAGAGTAGGCCAGGAGGGCTGGTGTAAGTAGTAGGTGGCCCTCTGCTGCAGCTACAGGACAGCATATTCTCAGCTCTCTCCTGATCCCCGCCAGCCTCAAGGGGCTGAAGCCCTGACTTACCCGCAGTGAGGAATCAGATCCAGTCAGTAGGTGATGCCCAACTGATTTCCAACACCTGTGTGCTGGGCTTCCCTCCAGAACAAGTGTTAAGGCGGATTTCCCACTCTGGCACTTCGAGTGCAGAAGGTGGGGGCCCACAAGGATTCTAAAAATTAATACTGGCCGCTCCAGCCTTCTATTAAACTCCCATGGTTACAGTTTCTCTCTGACTTGGATGGGTAGATGCTGCCACCACCCAAATGCAAAAAAACCCCTTTGAAACCAGAAAGGTGCACTTGGGAATTCCTTCCTGTGGGGTACCCTCAAGCCCTTTCATCCCCCTCTCTGGGGAAGAGTGGAGAAAAAAAAACAAAGGAGATCAGCTGTTGCCACCAGCTAATTAAGCAACATATGCACAAACCTCTTAGGGCACCAAAAATCCAATCCTGTTCTTAAAAAAGGTAAATTAAACAGAAAAAAAAATACATCTGAACTTAGGGTTTTTCTAGATTTAAAAAAAAAAACCCACTTACAAAATTTAAACATCAAGAATAACCTTCGTGAGGTCCAGCTTAAAGGTTATAAGCAAAACAAAAAGCATTTGGAGTTAGTACAGAGGAGTCCACAAGCCAACAAGAAATAAAAGAAATAACCCTAATTGCATCTTTCTAGACATTCCCTGATTACTTATATATTTGGGATTTCAGATGAGTACGGTTGAGGTATGATTTGATGCTTTTTCATACCTGGTTTTAAAGCTTTTTACAGCATAGCATCAGCCCTGTCCCCTCTCTCCGGAGAACAACAACAACAACAGAGAAAGGGAAATTTTCCCACCCTCACCCATTTTAAAAAGTTCTAACCCTCCCATTGGCTCTTTTGGTCAGGTGCCCATTCCTTTCCTTTTACCTGTGGGCTTGTTAACCCTTTACAGGTAAAGCAAGTAGAAAACAGCACCAAGAGGGATTTTGTAGCTAACTGGCTGGCTGTCCACAAAAGGTAGCTACCCCCACTCTCATTTATCACAACAGGACCAGTTGCTTCCTGACCCCTGCCAACCACTTAAAGGTGAAGACTTCCCTGTTACAAGAGGATATAAGACTAAGCTCAAGCCCGGGGGGAGGGAGGGATGTCACGGAGGCTTGTACTCGCGGGGCTAGCCCTTGCTGAGGATCTGTGCCACAAAGTTCACACATGAATCCAGCTTCAGTGTAGACAGCCTTAAAACAATGTCCCCAAACTTTTCAGGGTCCCCCCTCCCTCCCCCACTTGCCACTATCCAGAGCCCCCCAGCCAAGGCCACAGCTCAAGGGGCAGAAACACAAACAGGAGTAAGGGGGTGGTCAAGGCTGGGGCCAGATGACACTCCTTCCCTGCCCCCATGGGGGCTGGCACAGGCCCCACCATGCACCCCCAAAATGTTCCTCTGCCTTAAAGTCAACTATAAACATGAACAAGCTCTTGTTATAACTGACAACAAGCACATCTTTAATTTCAATGCCTGTGGCTTTTCTCTAAAGTTCCTTCCAGTATTGTGTTGGGATTGCAATCCCTAGATCAGCCATGTCACAGAGTGCACTCACCACAGTGGCACCTCCTGCTGGCCATCCAACTTGCACTCTCCCGCCAGAGGGGTAGCCATGTTAGTCTGAATCTGTAAAAGGCAACAGAGGGTCCTGTGGCACCTTTAAGGCTAACAGAAGTATTGGGAGCATAAGCTTTTGTGGGTAAGAACCTCACTTGCATCTGAAGAAGTGAGGTTCTTACCCACGAAAGCTTATGCTCCCAATACTTCTATTAGTCTTAAAGGTGCCACAGGACCCTCTGTTGCTCTCCCTCCAGTGTGGTCTTCTCCCGCTGCTGCCCTGCTCTCTCCTGAGTGTGCAGCTTCCTCCAGGGCTGCCCAGAGGATTCAGGGGACCTGGGGTCTTCGGCAGCGGGTGTCCTTCTGCTCCGGGTCTTCGGGGCACTTTGGTGGCGGGTCCCAGAGCGAGTGAAGGATCCACCACCGAAGACCCAGAGCGGAAGGAGCCCTCGCTGCTGAATTGCCGCCAAAGACCCAGAGCAGAAGAAGCTCCGGGTCTTCGGCGGCGGGTCCTTCACTCATTCCGTGTGTGTTCGGCAGCACTGAAGGATCTGCCACCGAAAACCCACCGAAAACTCTCATGGGGGCCCCAAATTGCCCCACTTCCACCCCCCGCCAGGCAGCCCTGGCTTCCTCTCTGTGGCTTTGCCCTCTGACGTGGTCACTAAAGTCCTCCCTTTCTGGGCAATTCACAATCTTTCCAGACCTGTGGTCTGGCTGGTGCCTCCAGCACACTTACCAGTGTGCTGATAGAGGGAGAGCCTGGGTTCCAGCCCAGAGACGCTACAACAAGCAACAACCGTCCCTGTATAGTCCTACCTCTTGCTGCTATTTCCCAGAGCTTCTGGCTTCCTCCCTCTCCTCGCTGTGTTTGCCAGCTCCAACTTCCTCCATTCAGGGAGCAACTACAGCCTTGACTCTGTTGCTAGCTACCTAGCCTTGAATAGGCCCTGCCTGTTCCTGTACAGATGAGCCTAGCCTTAATTAGCTGCCTCCCTCCAGCCTAAATCTCCCCTGCTTGCAGTCTAATTAGCTGATTGGGCCCACCTGGCCTAATTCAGCTCTTGCAGGGCTAGTGTGGGGAGTCCACCCCACTACAAGCCTCATTTGACATGTTCTACTGAATGTTTGCTATTCCCCCCACCCCTTTTTAAAAAAAAAAAAAAAAACACAACATATACTCTGAATTTCTGAAAAAGCATCAGAAGCAGTACTAATCACTCCCATTGCAGCCTTTTCAGTTTGCGTGTTTAGTTTTTTAATAGGAACACACAGATTCTGATTCATACCAGAGTTAAATCGTTTTTTCTGGAGTTTTAACTCTTAGTTCTCCTTCCTTCTCATGTGACTTTTTAAAGAATATTAGGAAGGGAGACATTATTGGGGAGATGCTTCTTTCAAGCATTAAAGTATCTGCTCCTCGGCCACTAGTCCTTACTGTAGGTTGCAAACACACACCCGTCCCTTCCACATACACTCCTTTTGAGCAGTTCTACATTCATAATTCCTATGTTACTTTCCTAATACCTACTCAATACATCCTGGTCTTTCCTAGATATATCCAGTCTAGTTTTAGATTTTAATACAAAACTCAAAAAAAGGAAAATATTCAGTCTCTAAAGTTGTGTACTGTGTGTACATCTGCTTTTTTGGAGATGGTATCTTTGCAGAGCAGTTATAAACTGTCAATGGAAAATGGCCAAAATTATCCAAAATTGGGAGTGGAGAAATGAGTTACATGTATATAATTCTATGCCCACTACAATGGCACCCTGATTCTGATGGGGAGCCTCTGGACACTTCCATAATACAAATAATAAAGAATAGTAATAAAACCTCTGACTCTGCAAACATAGTAATATTTATATCAATATAATTTTGGTTTTTCATCTCATTAGTGGAACTGGTTAAACTATTCATTTTGATAGAAATAGCCATTTCCAATTTACTCCACACTTTGGTTAGAGAATTTTTTGTGAACAAATCCTTATTCTTGCAAATACTTTCATTATATCTATAAGCATTTATCAAAACCTTTTGATAAATAATGTTTAGCCAATGCACTGTCCATGAGTTGTTCCTTTCAGCTAGTGTTTATGTTGCATAAATCATCATAGTATTATTTTTTGCTCTATGATTGGATGATTGAAACTTATTAAACATATTTGAAAAATTCTGAATTTTCAATGAATAAACATTCATTTAAATTCATGAAACTTTTGGATTCACAAACATTTTCATGAATACATAGCAGTGGTCTGAATGCTGGCAAATACTAGGACCCTATGAATCAGAGTGTGGCGGGCCTGGCACTGCAGCACCCCTTTGTGGCAGGGGTGGGATGTGGTGTCGGCGCCTCACCACTCTCAAGTTCCTGCGCCCGTCTCTCTGTGGGTGACCAATCACCCCTAATGGCCTCCTTCCACACAATCACCCCTGGCCGGCGAGGTAGTGCGGCCTATTGGCCAGAGTCCGTGTACCTTGCCCCAAGTACCCAGGTGGTGTGGCCCAATGGCCAGAGTCCACATAAATCGCTCCCTGTGTGGGAGCAGTGCAGCCTAATGGCCAGAATCTGTACAGTCCCCCTTGCAAGCAGGATAGCGTGGCCTAGTGGTCAGAGTCTACACAATCCCTTTTGCAAGTGGGGAAGTGTGGCCTAGCAGCCAGAGTCTATACAATCCACCTCACCAGCAAGGTAGTGTGGCCTAGCGGCTGGAGTCCATACAACTCGCTCCCCCACATAGGAGCAGTGTAGCCTAATGGCCAGAGTCCATGCAAACCCCCTCGCAAGTGGGGCAGTGCAGCCAAGCAGCCAGAGTCCATACAATCCCTTCACGGTTCGGGGGGTGAGGTGGTAGGGGGATCCAGGTACGCCCTCTCCACCAGGTCCCAACCCAGGGCCCTGGTAGTGGCAAGCTCCCCTTGCCACCCACTCGGCGGGGATCCGGCTTGCAACACTCCGAGCATCTATGCGGCTCTAACACCGTTTGTCTCTAAAGTTCCCCTGGGTCACTTCCTACCATAAATGCTAGGTTCTCCAGTCTGTCCTCCTACTGTGACGTTCTCCGTCGGGGTATCAGGGCGTGTCCCGGCTTTGCTGGCTTCCAGATCCTGGCGCGCAGGCTCTCCCTCTTCAGGAGCTAGCATGGTGCCTCCTTCTCCTCCGGCGGTCAGCCCTGACTGAGCTGTTCTGCAGGCTTTTATATCTGTTCTCAGTTGGAGTATGTCCAGCAGAGCTTCCGGGGCATGGCTTCCTCTGCTAGGAAAGAAGGGTTAACTCCTGCAGTACCAGTGCGGGGCCACTCTGCCCCGTCACACAGAGCAAACTGAATTCAGGGCTATGTTGTATGAAAATACTTGTGGATCAGTTATTTTTACAATCTGATTAGTTCTGCTAATGAATGTGTAACTTATATGTACACATGCATAGTCCATGTATGCTCTTCTTACTCAATCGTGGCTGGCATTGCACAGTTTCTGGTAGATAAATGAGAATGTTCACATATAGTAGGAGAGAGCTAAATGAATCATGAGAGAGTAAATTATATTAGAGGGGCAAAATATGTACTTCCCTTTCCAAATGAGCCATGATGTTGCAATAATTTTTTTCCATGAAGGGGTTCTTAGGAAATTTAGTAAGTAAAATAATCTTTTGGCTTTTGCCTTTTCTTTCTAAAGTTTCAAACATTTTTCTAAAAAACTTACCCCAGGCAAAACTATAATCATCCAAACTATTTTAGACAATGACCTAAATTTACAGAAAGCCAAATTTCACTGTGTTCTTATTTCAAATGAGCATGTATGTATGCAGATTATTTACCCTTTTCCAACCAAAGGAAAGTTGTGCTACCCAGGGTCATATTACTTTCATGGAATTTTCTCATGACAGCACTCTGGCAACAAACAGGGCAAAACCACCGTTCTTGCTGCACTAAAAGGCTTTTTCTTTGCCCCCTAGATTCCATAGGAAAACAAAGTGAATTATACCCTTCCGAGGTGTCAAAAACTCATGGTCAGTGCAGTTGGTCTTGGGCAGAAGGCAAAAGCGTCTCTAAGCCACTTTTATGCCTCCTCTGACCTGAAGCTGTGGAGGTTGTGTCGGGGGCGTTCCACAGGTCATGGATCAACAGAGCACATTATGCTCCAGCTCCCCTCCTGCTTCTAGACAGTTCTGCCGCACCATTTATGCGGAGGTGGGGAGTAGGCAAGAGAGGAAGAGCTGGGGTAAAGCTAATTGTGCTGACTTCACCCAGCCCAGCATACCCTCATATTAAAGGTATAAAGTATCAGAGGGATAGCCCTGTTAGTCTGTAGCCACAAAAACAACAAGGAGTCCAGTGGCACATTAAAGACTAACAGATTTATTTGGACATAAGCTTTCATGGGTAAAAAACCCACTTCTTCAGATGCATGGAGTGAAAATTACAGAAACAGGCATAAATATATATTGGCACATGAAGAGAAGGGAGTTACCTTGCAAGTGGAGAACCAATGTTGAAGGCCAATTTAGTCAGAGTGGATGTGATCCACTCCCAATAATTATAATTGATGCGGAGGTGTCAATACCAAAGAGGGAAAATTGTTCATTCATCTGTACATCTACTAATGTGATATATGCCAGCAATGCCCCTCTGCCATGTACATTGGCCAAATCGGACAGCCTCTACGTAAAAGGATAAATGGACACAAATCAGACATCAGAAATGGTAACATATAAAAGCCAGTAGGAGAACACTTCAATATCCCTGGACACTCAATAACAGATTTAAAAGTAGCCATTCTTCAGCAAAAAAACTTCAAAAACAGACTTCAAAGAGAAACTGCTGAGCTACAATTCATTTTCAAACTTAACACCATCAATTTGGGCTTGAATAGGGACTGGGAGTGGTTGGCTCACTACAAAAGCAATTTTCCCCTCTTGATATTGACACATCCTCATCAGTTATTGGGAATGGACAACATCCACCCTGACTAAGTTGCCTTCAACATTAGTTCTCCACTTGTAAGGTAACTCCCTTCTCTTTATGTGCCCATATATATTTATGCCCGTTTCTATAATTTTCACTCCATGTATCCAAAGAAGTGGGTTTTTTATCCATGAAAACTTATGTCTGTGTAGTCTTTAAGGTGCCACCGGACTCCTCGTCATATTAAAGGAATCATCTACTGTCCTTTTAAAGCCTCTTTAAGGTCAGTTGATGCCACTACGGTAGTAAAAAGTGACTTTAATGAAGCCAAAAAACTGGTCCTTTTACTTTTTAAACAAATAGCTACAAAATCTATGTTTCAGTATCTAATGATATTATCTAGCCAAATGGCAGCTATGTACAGTGTTTTCTGTAGTAAGGCGATATTGCATATTATGAATGACATCTGTGTGTCTAGCAATATATTATCCTAACTGGCAAATATTTTATTCCATATGGTTAGTTTCCTTTCTCCTGCCCTTTAGAATCCTTCCAGCAAATGGTCAGTGCATACGATACATTCAGAGGAATGTTGGTCCCTTCTAAAGCATGGCCCATCACTCTTCCCCATAAATTAGCCCAATATATTTTGCTTTTTATTGAGCAGCAGAAGAAATAAGGAGTTGTGCTGCAAACACCCCCCGGAAGTGGCATAAACGTTCATTATGTAGCTGACACCACAGATTCAAACTGGAGAGCTTCTGTGCTCCATTGTCCAGCATCCGTGCATGAAATGGCCTAGTTCTATAAAACAGACACATTTAACTGAACAAACCAAATTAGCCCTCCCTTACCACCCCCATTATAGGAAATACAGCAGATGTTCCCCTAATTGAAACAATGGAAGGATATGCATGGGCTAAGGGCTTGCAAGAGGAGTAACTCTCTAATGGTTTTTAAGAGGAAGAAGCACATAAATGGCCTTTCAATCTTGACAGTGATTATGCTAATAGTGCACTGTGACCATTGTCTATCATGCTGACCAACATCATCTGTATTCTCCTGCTTGTCTGTCTGTATCTGTTTGTTGTCTCATAGCTTATACCTAGATTGTAACTTCTTTGGGTCAGGGTCAGTCTTTCTGTTCTGTGTTTGTCCAGGACCTAGTACCACAGGATTCTGGTCCATGACTAAGGCTCTTAGGTACTACACACTACAGCAATACTAACAATTAAAAAAACAAAGAAGAAGGGTGCAGACTGCTAAATATTTTATCAGTTGGAACAATTTAGGTCATGTGGTTTCATTCCTAGACATAATAAATTTGCAAAAAAAAATAAAACTTGGCAGCAGAGCTGTGTGGAGGATGGAGATTCAATTTTGTGAAGGATTTCAAGATTTAAAAAATTTGGCTTCATTCTGAATCAGAATGAAATACAAACATTTCAAAATTCTCTGTGAAGGATTTTTTAATGTTATTTTGGATCAATCACAATGTTTTGTTTCAACAAAATCTAATTTTTTATTACATTTTAATATGTAGTATAAAATTCAAAATGAAAAGTCATATCAAATGGAAAAATGAAAATGTTTTGTTCTGGAAATGTAAAAACTGGATGTTTTATATTGTCAGAACCTTATTTTCTGCTTTTTCTCCAAAATGAAATTTCAGTGATAACAGGATTTCCACAGAGCATTTTGATTCCAATGGAACAGCATTCTCTGGCAAAAAATGGTTTTCTGACGAGCTCTGCTTGGAAGTCACAAATTCATGGATCATCATGGCCAGACCTATGTCTGATAGGATGTGATGCAATCTTCTCAACAGACTGAGATGGGCAATTTTTTTGCCACTCTGTTGCTCTCCAATGGCTATCATCCAGGCTATAGTGTGAATTAATAAAGATAGAATTTTACATATTTTATAAGGGGTCATACTCCAAAGACATACATGAAGACTTCCTGGCATATGTTTATGTCATTATGTGTTCCATCTTCCATATATGAATTAATAGTAGTAGTTAATTTCAATCCTATCTCTGATCTAATAATAAAGGAGAATCCCAGGGAAATAATAAATCTTCAGTATATTCCCTAAGTGATATATGAGGAAAGGTTGAAAAGATTGGAACTACTTCTCATAATACAAGAACAAACGCACATTCAATGAAATTAAAAGGCATCAAATTTGAAACTGATACAAAGAAACAGCTTTTACACAATACATAATTGGCCTATGGAACCCATTTCCACAAGATATCTTTCAGGTCAAGAGCTTAATATGATTAAAAATTATATGGATAAAGAGAGCATTACCAATTACACTGATGGATTAAACAAAGTTAAGTATTTTTAGTAGGGATATAAACTCTTATGTTTCAGGGCATAAGCCAACCATTAGTTGATGAGGGTTAGGAAGAAAGTTCTCCTAGATGTAGGTTATTACATAATAGCTCACTATGGGGCTTCTTGCTCCTTCCTCTAAAGCAGCAGGTATTGGCCACTGTTGGAGACAGGATACGGGACTAGATGGGCCAGACAACTGATTTGATACTTAGTCTTTACACGCTTTTTGTTCTGTGATTGTACAGCAACTAGCATAATGGGCTCCTTGGCACTATGGTAATACAAATAAATAATAATAATGATTAATAATAAAATAAAATAAATAAATAATAATAAGGCAGACCATCAGTCCAAAGAGGGATTCAGTGCATCTAAATAGTTTTTTAATATTGCTATTAGCTGAAAAAATGAATGAAATAAAGATTCCATTAATAAGTTTGAAAAAGTTAGTGGTGGAAAAGATAAGTTTGTTTAGGGAGAATAGCCATTTTTATGGCATTGACCCATCCCGTTAAAAGTATTTTGCATACTAGGTGATAGTTTCAATCATATAATTTTCCATAGTTTTTAATCAGGCTAGGTATTTGAAAAATAATGACAATCAAATGGGAGCTAGAGGTGGGGTGTGGAAGAATTTTTGTAGCTTTTGAAATAAAAGTTTTGGTATTTGGTTCTGAGGGCTGGTGGGGTTAATGTATCCACCTTGATACTGAATAACCTTGCTTTTTATTCATTAAGTCAGACTCGCTCAGCGAAGTGTTAACATTGCTAATTTGTTCCTATTTAGTTGTACACAATGTGCCCAGAGACCTTTAATAAGTTTACTTCTCATTTTGTTTCCCAGATAGAGATGTTTTGTTTGGATTTAAGCCTTTTAAAAACAAAAAAACAACCTCTTCAACTCTAGTACATTAAAAGTAATGTTTTTCTTACCAGATCAAAGAGGAAAAACCATCCAAATCTAAACAGATAAGTCTTTAATGAGATGATCGGTGGATTGTTTCTTTGTTGTATTCTAAGCATTTACAATAAAGTAAACTGCACTGAAGCACTCAACAGACTTGTCTTATGTGACAGAATCCAACAGGTATAACATAAGCCAGACAAATAACTTTAGCAATTAGCCTTAAGCGTACATCTCTAACCTCTGACCCTTATTGTTCATCATGACTGGGCCACATGTTGTTGTTAAACAATATTAACCTTAGGCTGGCACGTCGCCAGAGCAAGAGATGTCACAAAGAGTTTCTAAAAATGAAGGAAGATATGAGCATTTATTTATATAAGCACAAAATTGAGATATTGAGAACAAAATTAATCAAGGAGCTAAGGGTCAAAAACAGAAGAAAACATTTAATTGCCTATATACCAATGGTAGGAATATGGGTAACAAACCAGAAGAATTGGAATTACTAGTTTATGAGCCTAAATTCAATTTAGTTGGTATGACTAAAACCTGGTGGGATGATCTGCATGATTGAAATGTTAAAATCAATGGTTATAACCTATTCAGGAAGGAGTGAGTGGGCAAAAGAGGAGGGAGAGTGGCATTCTATGTTAAAAATTACTTATTTCTGAGTCACTGATAACTTGGAAGAAATTTATTTTGAATGATTATGGATCAATATTCTAACAGATAAAGCACCGGATGGGGTATTGGCTGATATCTGCTACAGGCCACCAAATCACACTAGGGAATAGGTACTTAAAGAGCCAGTCATCCTATGTATAACATGTAGGGGAAAAGCTGTGTGATCATGGGGAACTTCAATTTGAATGACATATGCTGGAGGTCTCATGCTGCCAGTAATAAAATATCATTGGAATTTCAAAATATTATGGAAGACAATTTCCTAATTCAAAAAGTATTGCAGCCAACATGGGGAAATTCTATATTAGACCTCATCTTGACAATTAAAGAGAAACAGATCACAGAACTGAAAATTAATGGTAGCTTAGATACAAGCAATCATGACTTGAACACATTTATGTGCAAACAGAATAAAGTCCAGACCAGTACTTGGTGCTTTAAAAGGGCCAATTTCACAAAGCTGAAAACAATTATGAGCAAATCAGCTGGGAGAAAGAATTTAATCAGAAAAATATGAGTGATAATTGGAAATTGTTTAAGAACACTTTACTAAATGCCCAAAATGCCATAATCCCACAACTGAAGGAAAGGGCTGTATCAGTTAAAAAACCAACCTGATTTGAGGGGAAATGAAGGCTGCTATAAAAATAAAATATAACAAATGGAAGAAAGAGGAAGATGATAGTAATAAATATAAATCAGAAGCTACAAAATGTAGAAAATTGATAAGGGAAGAAAAGCAACACAAGGAAAAATCTATGCCCATTAGAGTTGAGGACAATAAGGAAAAGTTTAAGTATATTAGGAATAAAAAGATTCCAACAATGGTCCACTAGAAGACAAAAATGGCAGTTTCATCAATAATATTGCAAAAAAGGCAGCAGTGTACAATGAATGTTTCAGTTCTGTATTTGGGAAAACAACAGATGATGTAGTCATGCCATATGAGGATAACACACTTTCTATTCCTCTAGTATCTCAGAAGGATGTTAAACAGTATCTAGTAAAGTTAGACCCTTTTAAAATCAGCATGTCCAGATAACTTCCATCCAAGCATTTTAATAGAGCTTACTGAGGAGCTCTCTGGACCATTAATTTGATTTTCAATAAGTCCTGGAACACTGGGGAAATTCCAGAAGATTTAAAGAAAATTAATGTTGTGCCAATATTTTAAAAGGGTAAACAGGATGACCCGAATAATTATAGGTCTGTCAGGCTGACATTGATCTCAGGCAAGATAATGGAGTGGCTGATGCAGGACTTGATAAATAAAGAATTAAGTAGGGTAATGTAATTAATGCAAATCAACATGGGTTTATGAAAAACAAATTCCGTCAGACTAACTTGACATCTTTCTTTGAGGAGATTATCTTTTATCACTCAAACTTGTAATAGTCCTGATGAAATATACTTAGACTTCTGTAAGGCATTTGACCTGGTGCTGCATAACATTTTGATTAAAAAAACAAGAATAATATAAAATTAACATGTCACACATTAAATGGAATAAAACCTGGCTAACTGATAGGTCTCACAATGTAATTGTAAACATGGAATTATCATCAAGTGGGTGTGTTTCTAGTGGGGTCCCACAGGGATTGTTTTTTGACCCTATGCTATTTTACATTTTTATCATCAATGACCTGGAATTATCTGACTAGGGAAACAGAAGACCAACAGTACGAAGCTGTCACCTTTCTTCTTGACAGAAGAACATTCATTTTGTTTACAGCTCCTCTCTGGGGAACTGAAAGATGAGCTTAGATAAGAGGTAATAGAGGAAATGATGGAATGACTTTACTGTTTGTTTCCCCATCCCTTGAACTTATGGGCAGCCCTGACTGATTAACCTCTAGTCCTTCTGCTCTCTCATGAGGTACTCAGGTACTAACAAGGAGAATTAATTAAAACAAAATACCTTCAAACTATAATAATTACTAGCAGTTAATTGGTAGAAAAGGAACTTCTTACATTTGCATGATTCAGGAATATACTACAAATTGGTGTCACAGATAGCATATCAGATTACATGCCCTTCTGGAAAAGCCTTATTTATTTTGATCTGAGGTGTCTGTCCAGATACACTTCTTGTAGCATTTTAAAGACATATGGCCTGATTCTCCTCTCATTTACATAGACTACACTGGAGTAGGCCATCATTATCAGGCCTGTCTCCTAATCCTTTAATCATTCTCATTGGTCCTCTCTGAACCCTCTCCATTTATCAACATCCTTTTTGAATCGTGGACACCAGAAGTGGACACAATATTCCAGCAGCAGTCACATCAGTGCCAAATACAGAGGTAAAAACAACAGCTATACTCCTATTTGAGATTCCCCTGTTTATGCATCCAAGAATTGTGTTAGCCCTTATGGCCATAGCATTGCACTAGGAACTCATGTTCAGCGGGTTATCCATCACAACCCCGCATCTTTTTCCAAGTCACTGCTTTCCAGGATTGAGTCCCCCATCTTGTAAGTATAGCTGACATTCTTTGTTCCTAGATGTATATATTTATATGAAGCCATATTAAAATGTGCATTGTTCACGAACAGTTTACCAAGCGATCCAAATTGCTCTGTATTAGTGACCTCTCTTCTTCATTATTTACCACTTCCCATTTTTTTTTTTTTTTTTTTTGTCATCTGCAACCTTTATCAGTGATGATTTTATGTTTTCTTCCAGGCCATTAATAAAAATGATAAATAGCATAAGGCCAAGAAATGGATGATGATTTCTTATTTACAATTGCATTCTGAGATCTCTCAGTTAGCCAGTTTTAGTTCCATTTAATGTGTGTCATTCATTTTATATAATTCTAGTTTTTTAACCAAAATGCCAGGTTGTACCAAGTCAAACACATCTACAGAACTCTAAGTATATTATGGCAACACTATTATTTTTATCAGCCAAACTTGTAATCTCCTCAAAAAAAAATCTAGATAGTTTGACAGGATCTATTTGTCATTAACCCATGTTGATTTGCATTAATGACACAATTCTAGTTCTTTATTAATCGAGATCTGAATTAGCTACACCATTTTTGTGTTCAGGATCTATGTGAGTCTGACAGGGTTATGATTGCCCAGGTCATCCCATTTATCCTTTTTAAGAATTGGCACATTAGCTTTCTTCTAGTCTTCTGGAACTTCTGCAGTGCTCCTAGACTTGTTGAAAATCAATTGTTCTCTTCAGAGCCCCTGCACTGAGAAATCAAGATCTCTCCCCAGCTGAGGAGGTTTTGTTGCAACACCAGCAGTGCAGTTTTATGTTTAGATAGGTAGTACTGGTAGAGAGTTGTAATTACTGCTTCCGACAATGTGTGTAATTTGTAACCAATCCTATTATTTTTGTTGCCCCAACTCCACTCACTCACTTGTTTGTTTCATGCACATATTTTGGTTTGTCTATTTAGATTGTAAGCTGTTCCAGGCAGGGGCTATTATTGACTATAAGTTTGTATAGTGCCTATGACAATGGGGCCTGTAGTGGGGTCTACAAACACCACACTGAGCATAGGGGATGGGGGGGGAAGGAAGAGTATCTTGTGTTTACAAGCAAAAATCTTGATCACAACCCCATGCAGCTGCCAGAGCTGTCAATCATGGAGGCAGGCACCCACCGTTGCAACCAATAGAGAAAACAAGGCCTGCTATAAAGAGAAGAGTACAGTGACAGAAAAGGAGGCAGAAAGTCATGGGATAACAAAGGAATAACTCTGTACCACTAAATAGGGTGAACCTCTTTTGGAAGTTTGTTTGGTTTGGGTTTTTTTGCTTGTGACTTGGGTGGGTGGGTAGATGGGCGGGTGGGCAGGCATTGAAAATATTTTTTACCCTGAGTGACAAGCGCCTAGGGCCAACCCTAGTCTACATTGTGGCTCTCTATGCACAGCAGCACAAGCAGGGAACATATTGCAAGAAGTCTTCAGTAGACTGTATATATTTTATTTATTCATTTTTGGTATGATGTATTTGCAAACCTAGGAGGCCACTTTGCCTGAACTATTTCTTGACGCTCAGTCAAATATAAATAAAAAATCAGATTTCATAGGTGTGTTTTTTTTCAAAAGTAAGGGGAAATCAGACAAAATAAAAGAACAAATATGAAGGGGGAAATACAGTTAAGACAATTCGATTATCAAAACATACCATCCAATAATCAAGAACTTGCATTATAACCAATATAAGATACCAATACAGATATGATATATTTCAGCAGTACCTGAACTGTCACAAATTCACTGAATAAGTATATTAAACTTTATTATTTCTTTCATCATACTGTATAATCAAATCCAATTTTAATTAAAATAGTCTCAAGGTACAGTAGTTATTTGTGTGCTACTTAAATCTCCACTGGGCAAATGCAGGAATAGGAAATCCATAGGAAGGGATTTATTCATTAGCACCTCCTAGAAGCTGCTGAGTATTGATTTCTTGGTTTTATTCCTGATCAATCTCAAGATAATAGGTAGGCACCAAGTCTTTTTTTATTATTATTATTATAAATGAAACCTAAGCTGCAAATCTTGTATTCTGTATTCAGTCACAACACTACCAAGATGAGTTTGTATCATTACAGTTATTGAAGGATTTACAAAGAGCTGATCCTGGCCTGTCTTCAATATCTGTGGAGAGCAGGCAGAGGGTCAGTTTAACTCTTAATAATGAAAATATTTTTGTCTTTCTCATATGCCATAGTTCTGCTCAAAGAGCAGATAGGGCAGGAAAAGGGATGCTATAATGTTTAAAATAAAGCCCTCATTTTCAGCCTGGAGGTTAAGGAGAGGTTACTAGTGAGGTTGATGTCTAGATGTAAAGATTTAACTAGCCATTCAAAACAAGAAAACTTCTTAAAAATGAAACTCACTACCTTTATGGGATAATGACCTCAAAAGTTACACTTAATGCACCTGAGAAGGGAGGGGGATGCATAGCCGGTGTTCTGCCACATTTCCGCGCACCTCTGATTCTGAGGCACAGTTATGGGTCAGTTCATTCCTCAGCTTAAATTAGAGCATTCTCAGGGCTGCTCTAGCTTGTACTATAGAATTGTCCCTTCAAGACTCTTTCATCAGCCCAAGATCTCTGGAGTGCAGTGCATTCCAGCCATGTCTTTTCCTACCCCTGGGATGCTTACTTACAGGGGGCCCAGGAGCAGGTACTTAGGAGACAGCTCTCCTGATTTGTGTCACTTGTGGATTCCTCGCTGACAGAGAAGCCCCTAGCTGCACCAGCTCCATTGTGTCACAGACAGCAGAAATGGGATGGAGAAATGGCCCAAAAAGCAAAGGGAGTAAGCAGCCAACAGCTATGTTCTTTTCTGAGGTGATATGTATGGGAGAAAGAACATTAGAATTTATAAAAAAGAAAAAACGCACAAACCATGTTATATTTTTAAACCCATGAAGTATTTTTGTACCTGCTTCTATGCTAAAATGTAGAACCCAGTGCTCCCATTCTCAAAGGTGAAGCTATTTGCTCTTTTCGGTCTACACGTATATTGCATCAGTTTAATTTTTTAAATCTTGTAGATTTTTTAAATTTTCTTGGCTCTCCTAATTTTTTTTTAATTATCTTTTGCTATAAATTGGTTTTACGCCCATGATGCAGTGGCCTTCCCCTTTTAAGAGATGAGAGTGTGAGAGCCTCACCCTATACTGACTTCGGATTGTGTGGCAAAGAGGGGGATGCTCCCTGCCTCCCAGGTGAATAAATACTTTTGCTAGAGCCCTGCGTGGGACTAGTTTTTAATCCCCTCCCATCTGCTCCTGCGATTATGGCAGCAGGTCCTGCGGGACCTGTGGGATCCCAGTCCCACTGCAGCGCTCCACACTAGTCCCGCCCAGGGCTCTAACTTCCACTACTCAAATGTGAACAGGTATTGAGGTGAAGCAAGAGCAACAGACCTCTGAGATTTGTAGTAAGATACAGGCCTTCCCACCTCTCCAGATTTCTCAGCCAGGATATGCAGAACACACAAGCATTTGATAAACCCAGGAGGGCAGCAGTGATGAAGCAGTGGGAGACTTACATTTGGTAATCCCCATAATTGCACTGTTACCTACAAAGTGGGAAGTGTCATATATGAGCTCCATATACCCCACTAGGACCCAGCTCTGTTGGAGACAGCCTACCTGTTGAGGAACAGAGCTCTGAATTAAGTCTGTAACCCTGTTATATCAGATCATCTGAGGATAAATGGCAATCTGCTTCTGAAAAGTGTCTTGGTCTGAGGGCCAGCAGTCAGTTGGCGCACTCCTGGACAGGGTAACAGAATTGCTTTGATATGAGAGACAACGAGTGAGAGGTTAAATTAAGAGCACCTCCCCACAATATGTATCCTCTCTCCCCACTCTGTATCCCCGCCCCCTCACAAAATATATGTTATAGCTAGGACTTTCAAAGCCATTTGAACATGTATTAAGTTCAATGGGAATTAGGCATCCAAGTCCTTCAGGCGGCTTTGAAAATCTCAGCCCACAACTCATGCTTGAAATGTGGAAAAGAATAATTGTATTCATTTTGTCAAGCTTGGATCATACAGTCTGAAAAATGTATAATAGGTGTCACACTACCCATTAGAATGTATGTATCTGTATAATGGTGGGGGTGGGGGAAGAGAAGGCACTCAAACTATCTAGTTAGCTTGGATTCATTTGATCAGGGCAATGGAAATGAGGTATGTTCATAGAAAGAACCAGCTTTACTGTCTTTTCCAAAATAAAATTCCACTTGACATTAGCTCAGAACATAAGCAACAGTGATGACTGTCTCTTGGGAGGTAGGAGAGTGGCGCATGGGAAGGGAACCTTGGCAGTGAAAAAATAATCTTTTGTGTAGGAAAGTGGGAATGGAAAGGCACTTCACACTATAGAAAGGCTCTCCCCTTTGGGCCCTCCCTCCACAACAACTCTGGGGCTGGGGCTCCTGGAAAGGCTGACCTGCTGCTGCCTTCACTGAGACTCAGACAGACAGGCAGAATCACGGTATGGAGTCATGGAAAAAATGTGGGAAATGTTGTTCTCAAGTCTGCTGAACATTCAGCGGCTGGTTTATTATTGCACTTGCCATGGTTTGTTGTAATAATTATAAAATATTTGGATAGCGATCACTCTCCGTTCTGTCCATTGACAGCTTGTCCCCTCACAGCGCCTCACTCCCTAACCATCTTTTTATTGCTACACCTGCCTTCTCTGGCCCCCAGGCAGTTTTGGAAACCACATTGACTATTATTCTTCATTCCCTTCTCAATCTCAAGCCCTACTGTCCTGTTTTCTACTGGCCCCAGTGACTTTCAGAGCCACCCAACTTCCAGTACTAAGATAATGTGTTGTTTATTCTATGCCACCTTTTCTTCACCAATATGGCATTCATGAGCAAGCATAAACCTAGACCTAACACAATATTTATTCAGCAAAGTCATTTGTTTTCTACATCAAACCTAAACACCACTCTTTGTGTCCATCATTTACCAAACTTTGTCTTTCTGAACACACATATTTAGAACTTCCTTGCTTTTCTCTAAGGCTAGGTCTACACTACCCGCCTGAATCGGCGGGTAGAAATTGACCTCTCAGGGATCGATTTATCGCATCCCGACGGGACGCGACAATCGATCCCCGAATCGACGCTCTTACTCCACCAGCGGAGGTGG